>NC_053027.1:222745014-222884626 GCF_003073215.2 Triticum urartu | reverse complement strand
AATGAATGCAGACTATGAGAACCAAGGGATTCTCCCACGGACATGTACATGTGACAGCATTAAGGTGCGAGGGAAGGGGAAGAGGTCATATGCATTCTCAGAAGATTTTGAAGATAAATCAGTTTAGAAGACATTGACCTCATCGTGCGAAGACATTCACTCATAGATAAGGAGTTGGTTCCAGATTTGTACGAATCCACAGATCAGTACAAGTGAGGAATCTAACTACTTTGTGAAGCATAAGTGAACATACTAGGCATAATATGAGATGCAGTATGAAGTGGATCCAACTTGTGTGAACAGAAACTGCTTGTGGTAGAAAGTGACGAATCTATAGGATCAAAGGGGCCGTAAAAAGGAAGTTTTATTTACCACACAAGGAACTGCTAGACGGAGTGGAAGAGGAGGCCGAGCAGTTCGATCGTCCGTGCCCTAACTTGGCGACGGAGGACACCTACGGCGACGGCAGAGAAGACGATGTCTGCGGACGGTGTGAAGACGGTGTCGGAGAGGTCGCGGCAGCTAAGCGCTTCGTCGCCAGCGTCGTCGAGGGCTAGCGGTGGCGCTAGGGTTCGTGCGAGAGTGGAAGAAAGGATAATGACTGTGGTAAGGTGTGTATTTATAGGGACAGGGACGGCACAACGTTATTAGACAGGTGCCCCTGGCAATTCACATCTGAAGA
This sequence comes from Triticum urartu, assembly GCF_003073215.2. Lineage (NCBI taxonomy): Eukaryota > Viridiplantae > Streptophyta > Magnoliopsida > Poales > Poaceae > Triticum > Triticum urartu. The sequence goes on along the minus strand of NC_053027.1, from coordinate 222,883,944 downwards.
ACACGTGGCCATCATGCAACATATCGGAGGTTGTTCCATGTTCCCACGCAGGCCTGGATTGTTTGGTGGTCGTTCCCACTTCTCCGGGTTTCAGGTGAAGGAATTAGCATTGAAAATAGACTTAATTTTTGTCTCTTTATCTTCTGCTGACAAGGACGCAGAGAAGATATTCGACAGTTTCAATAGAATGCATATGATTTGGAGAGATGGAGTTTGAGATAGAAAGCATAGAGAGGTTAGGGTCCGATCACATTCACTTAGTTCAAAAGATTCAATAAGAAGACATAGCTATAAGTGAATGTTGTAGAGGACAGAACACTAGTATATATATATATATATATATATGATCAACATATGAAGATAATCATGAAGACATGTTGAGATTGAAGCCAAACCAAATGTGAAGACACAGCAAATGTAACACCATGGGTAAAACACTTCAAACAGACGAATTTTGTGGTGGCGTTACCCACCGTATAGGAAGTATTAGACCAAGACACGACACACAATTATCGTGGCGCTCCGAAGTCAAATTCTACATTAATGTATTCACACTTAGAATGTATGTCTTCATTGATTGAAGATATACTTTACTTCGTGTGTTGCACATCTAAGTCATCAATATGCATAATTGTTAGGATGTGTGCCTAATCACAGGACATTTGAGGATTCCAAGATATTTACCTCACACTGTAACTTGCAAAATCTCTTCTCATCCAAGGGCTTGGTGAAGATATCTGCCAATTGCTCTTCAGTGTTGACATGTATGATATCAATATCTTCCTTCACAACATGATCTCTGAGAAAGTGATGACGAATTTCAATGTGCTTTGTCTTCGAGTGCTGAACTGGGTTGTTGGCAATCTTGATGGCGCTTTTGTTGTCGCAGTAGAGTGGCACTTGCTTCAGATGAATGTCATAGTCTTTGAGTGTTTGCTTCATCCACAGAAGCTGAGCGCAGCGAGATCCAGCAGCAATGTATTCAGATTCAGCAGTGGAGAGAGATACACAGTTCTGCTTCTTTGAAGACCAACATACAAGTGATCGTCCCAGAAAATGACATGTGCCTGATGTAGACTTGCGATCCACCTTGTCACCAGCATAATCAGCATCCGAGAATCCAACGAGATTAAACTCTGAGCCCTTTGGATACCATAATCCTAGAGTTGGGGTGTAAGCCAAATATCGAAGAATTCGCTTAACAGCTAAGTGATGCGATTCCTTTGGTGCCGCTTGGAATCGAGCACACATGCAAACACTAAGCATAATATCTGGCCTAGATGCACATAGATAAAGTAAAGAACCAATCATGGAGCGGTATACCTTTTGATCGAACTCTTTACCATTGTCGTCGGGACCCAGATGATGTTTGGCTGGCATTGGCGTCGTGAAGCCTTTGCAGTCTTGCATACCAAACTTCTTCAGGCAATCTTTGAGATACTTCTCTTGAGATATAAAGATGCCATTGCGTTGCTGACGTATTTGAAGACCAAGGAAGAACTTCAGCTCACCCATCATGGACATCTGATATTGCTCTTGCATCATATATCCAAACTCTTCACTGTATTTCTGATTGGTGCAGCCGAAGATAATGTCATCCACATATATTTGGCACACAAAAAGTTCACCATCATATGTCTTCGTGAAGAGAGTGGGGTCGAGGGAACCAGATTTGAAGCCTTTGCTCTTCAGGAAGTCTTTGAGTGTGTCATACCAAGCCCGAGGGGCTTGTTTGAGGCCATACAGTGCCTTGTTGAGCTTGTATACCATGTCAGGATGTTTTGGATCTTCAAAACCAGGCGGTTGTGCAACATACACTTCTTCTTCAATCTTGCCATTGTGGAAGGCGCTCTTCACATCCATTTGATATAGAAGTATGTTGTGATGATTTGCATAGGCCAGTAGTATGCGTATGGCTTGAAGTCTAGCCGCAGGAGCAAATGTTTCATCGAAGTCAATCCCTTCAACTTGAGTGTATCCTTGAGCAACGAGACGAGCTTTGTTTCTGACAACTTGACCATGCTCATCTTGCTTGTTGCGATATATCCATTTGGTGCCTATTATATTGTGCTTCCGAGGATCAGGACGCTTAACCAGTTCCCATACATTATTCAGCTCAAACTGTTGAAGCTCTTCTTGCATAGCTTGAATCCATTCAGGTTCCATGAAGGCTTCTTCTACTTTCTTGGGTTCTATTATTGAGACGAATGCGAAGTGCCCACAGAAATTTGCAAGCTGTGTTGCCCTTGAACGAGTGAGTGGACCTGGTGCATTGATGCTATTGATTATTCTCTCAATCTGCACTTCATTTGCAACATGAGGATGTACAGGACGAAGATTTTGCTCTTGCTGATCATTGTCATTGTTAGAGGGATTGTCTTCAGGCTGAGCATTGTCTTCAGGTTGATCAGGTGCGGAGATGATAAGTTCTTCTTCAGATTGAGCTTCAGAAGGTATGATTTCTCCAGTTCCCATAAGTTTGATTGATTCGCTGGGTGGAACTTCATCTAGCACATTTGGCAAGTGCTCTCTTTATGAGCCGTTAGTTTCATCGAACCACACATCCATTGTTTCAACCACTTTGTAATGAAAGAGATTGAAGACTCTGTAGGAGTGTGAATCCTTTCCATATCCAAGCATAAAACCCTCATGTGCTTTTGGTGCAAATTTTGAAGTGTGATGTGGATCCTTGATCCAGCACTTGGCGCCAAATACTCTGAAGTAATTGACATTTGGCTTCTTGCCAGTAAGGAGCTCATAGGATGTCTTGTTCAGAAGCTTGTGAAGATAAACACGGTTGATGATATGGCATGCAGTGTCAATGGCTTCAGGCCAGAATTTTCTTGGAGTCTTGTATTCATCAAGCATCGTCCGAGCCATCTCAATAAGTGTTCTGTTCTTGCGTTCGACGATGCCATTCTGCTGTGGCGTGTATGGAGCTGAGAATTCGTGTGTGATGCCCAAAGTATCAAGATATGTATCTAGGCCAGTGTTCTTGAATTCAGTGCCATTGTCACTTCTAATGTGCTTTATCTTGGCGCCATAGTTGTTCATTGCTCGATTGGCGAAGCGTCTGAAGACATCCTGCACTTCAGTCTTGTAAAGGATTATATGCACCCAAGTATATCTTGAATAATCATCAACAATGACAAAGCCATAGAGACAAGTAGTAGTAAGAGTTGAGTAATGAGTGGGACCGAAAAGATCCATGTGTAGCAGTTCGAAGGGTTGAATTGTTGTCATGATTGTCTTCGAGGGATGCTTGGCCCTCGTCATCTTTCCTGCTTCACAGGCACCGCATAAGTGATCCTTCTTGAACTTCACGCCCTCGATGCCTATGACATGCTTCTTCCTTGCAAGGGTGTGGAGGTTCCTCATGCCAGCATGCCCTAGCCTTCGATGCCAGAGCCAGCATTCAGAAGCTTTTGCTAGAAGACATACTGCAAGTTGTGGTCCTGCTGAGAAATCTACAACATACAAATCATCTTTTCGATACCCTTCAAACACTAGAGACTTGTCAGATTCCATTAGTACAAGGCAACAATATTTTCCAAACATCACAATCATGTTTAAATCACAAAGCATTGAGACAGACATTAAGTTGAAACCATGGGATTCAACAAGCATGACTTTATCCATGTGTTGATCCTTTGAGATTGCAACTCTACCTAGACCCAATAGCTTGCTTTTACCAGTGTCAGCAAATGTGATGTGACTTTTGTCTGATGGACGTAAAGTTGAGTCCATGAGAAGGCTTCGCTTGCTAGTCGTGTGATTTGTACACCCACTATCAATAATCCATTCTGAAGCAGCTGGTGTCGTACCCTACAGTGCAGTTAGGGGGATAGGCTTCACGAAGAGAATTGTGAAGCAAAAACATTTGACGAACCAGTGGATTATTAAAGCTTAGATCGAGATTAGGACTGATACGGCAAGTTGCAAGCGATTCAGAAACAAAGTACATAGTAAGACCATTTGGGCATTTGATCTTGCGCCCTACAAGATGTTTAAGGTCCCCAGCAATAGTGTCAGACGATTTTGGTTTTCGGCTGGAGACCTTTCCCTGCAAAAGAGAGTTAAGCTTTCTTAGCCACCCACATCTTTAGGGGTGGCTTCGAAGCAATAAGTCTAAGTGCAGCATCTGAGAACTTTGGCTTTGGAGCCCTAGCAAAAAGTCTTGCAGGTGGACAATAGTATTCATAAGAATAAGCAGAATAGTTCTTGGTCTTATGAACATGGCGGTTTGATGAACCGCGCTCATATTCATAGGCCTGAGTATGGCTTCCCTGTAAAACATATGCGTTAGTATGACTCAGGTGAGTCCTCTGTCTGTATGAAGCCTTTGGACCGTATGAGGCCTGTGGTCTGGGGTTTGTCTTCTTCACCTGTGGTGTCATGATGACATTCACGGGAAGATTCCCCAAACACCTTTTCAGCACCCAGATCTTCTTCATAGGCGGTCCATTCCTGTAGTTAGTACCAATATACCTGGCAAACACTTCACCATTCTGATTCTTAAACAATTTATAGTTTGCATCAAAGGATTCATCAATAACAATGGGGTTAGCACAAGTGAAGCCAGATAGAGTGGATGGATCTGCTGAAGGTTCCTTTGCAGCAACCCATGTGGTTTTGTGGTACTGCTCAGGTTTCCAGTAAGAGCCATCACCATTCATTTTCCTTACGAACCCAACACCCTCTTTCCTAGGGTTTCGGTTCAGAATCTGCCTTTTGAGGACATCACATAGTGTCTGATGCCCTTTGAGACTTTTGTACATCCCTGTTTCAAGCAGTGTCTTCAACCTAGCATTCTCATCAGCAATAGCAGTGGTGTCCTCAGCAGAGGGGTTAGTTTCCACATCAACAGTTGAAGATATTGCAACAGTAGCAGCAGTAGAACATTCAGCAACAGAAGTAGCGTTATCATGCTCAATGCATTTAAGACATGGTGGTTCAAATCCTTCCTGAGCTGAACTGATCTATTCGGCGCGAAGTGACTCCTTTTCTTTTTGAAGATCTTCATGAGCCGCTCTCAATTTCTCAAGATCTTGCTTCCTTTGAAGATAATGATAGGAAAGCCTTTCATGAGCTGTTGAGAGCGTTTCATGATGACTTTCAAGTTCCTCATACTTAACGTGAAGATTTTTTATGTGTTCAATTAAGGACTGAGATCGAGTCATTTCAGCGTCTAACAGATCATCGCTTTTGTCTAACTGTTTTTGAATGTGTTCCATGGTTTTCTGTTGTTCAATTGCAATTTTAGCAAGTGTTTTGTAGCTGGGTTTGGAAACACAATCAGAGTCATTGTCACTAGATGTTTGATAGTGAGTAGTGCGTGTGTTTACCTTGGCACCACGTGCCATGAAGCAGTAGGAAGGAGCGGAGTAGTCCTTGTCATTTTCATCGGTGTCGGTGATGAAGTCATTTTCTTCAGTGTTGAAGATGGACTTGGCAACGTATGCTGTAGCCAGACTTGCAATGCCAGAATCGGACTCCTCCTCAGACTCCACCTCCGCCTCCTCAGAAGCGGACTCATCTTCAGAGTCCATTTCCTTGCCAACAAACGCACGTGCCTTGCCAGATGAGCTCTTCTTGTGTGATGAAGACTTGGAGGAAGACTTGGAAGAAGATTTTGAGTATTTCTTCTTCTTCTCGTTGTCAGAGTCATACTCCTTGCTCTTCTTCTTCTTCTTCTTCTTGTTCTCATTGTCCCACTGTGGACACTCAGAGATGTAGTGGCCAGGTTTCTTGCACTTGTGACATGTTCTCTTCTTGTAGTCATGAGCATAAGCTTCATCATTCCTTGAGCTTGATCGTGAAGACTTTCTGAAGCCTTTCTTCTTGGTGAATTTTTGAAACTTCTTCACAAGCATAGCAAGCTCCCTTCCAATGTCTTCAGGATCATCAGAACTGCTGTCAGACTCTTCTTCAGATGAGGAGATAGCCTTTGCCTTCAAGGCACGAGTTCGCCCATAGTTGGGACCGTAGATGTCTCTTTTCTTAGAAAGCTAAAACTCGTGTGTGTTGAGCCTTTCAAGTATGTCAGACGGATCGAGTGTCTTGAAATCAGGACGTTCTTGAATCATCAGGGCTAGGGTGTCAAACAAACTATCAAGTGATCTCAGGAGTGTCTTGACGACTTCATGCTTGGTGATCTCAGTAGCGCCGAGGGCTTGAAGCTCATTTGTGATGTCATTGAGTCGATCAAACGTGAGCTGGACATTCTCATTTTCATTTCTCTAGAAGCGGTTGCGAAGGACACTAATTCTCTGATCTCTCTGGGTTGAGACGCCTTCGTTGACCTTGGATAGCCAGTCCCAGACTAGCTTAGATGTTTCCAAAGCACTCACGCGGCCATACTGTCCTTTGGTCAGATGACCACAGATGATATTCTTGGCAGTAGAGTCTAGTTGAACGAACTTCTTGACATCAGCGGCAGTGACACCTTCTCTAGCCTTGGGAACGCCGTTCTTGATGACATACCATAGGTCGACATCAATGGCTTCAAGATGCATGCGCATATTATTCTTCTAGTAGGGATATTCAGTTCCATCGAAGACGGGGCACGCAGCGGAGACTTTAATTATCCCTGCAGTCGACATAGCTAAAACTCCAGGTGGTTAAACCGAATCACACAGAACAAGGGAGTACCTTGCTCTGATACCAATTGAAAGTGCTAGTGATCGACTAGAGGGGGGTGTGAATAGGCGATTTTTATGAAAGTATTCAAAACATGTGAGTTTCGAAGACAAACGATAGAAATAAACCTATTATCATGCAGCGGAAGGTAGACTACACTAGGCAAACCATAGTCATGTATTTAATGAAGTGAAAGCACAATGACAAATAGCAGCTAGGCAGTAAGGATCAGGTAGGAAGATGTTGAGAAGCCAATTAGTACACGTAATCACTTAGTGAAGTCGAATGGTGATGCTATCGTATAATTACTTCACAAGAACCAACAATAAGTAAAGGGAAGGGAAGGATGAAACCAGTGACTCGTTGAAGACAATGATTTGTTGGACCAGTTCCAGTTGATGTGACAACTGTACGTCTGGTTAGGGAGGCTGAGATTCAACTCGGAAGACCTCGTCTTCACCTTATTCCCCTTGAGCTAAGGACACCCTGTCCTCGCCCAATTACTCTGGTAAGTCTTCAAGGTAGACTTCCAAACCTTCACATACTTCGTTCACCGGCGATCCACAATGACTCTTGGATGCTCAGAATGCGACGCCTAACCGGCTGGAGGATTCACAGTCCTCAAGTGTAATAAGTCTTCAGATCACACAGACAAGAAGACTTAAGTGATGCCTAACACTCTTTGGCTCTGGGTGGTTAGGGCTTTATCCTCTCAAGGAATTCTCTCTCAAAGGCTTCGAGGTGGGTTGCTCTCAAACGATAAAAGCCATACTTTAACTCTGAGCAGCCAACCGTTTATGGTTGTAGGGAGTGGGCTATTTATAGCCACTAGGCAACCCGACCTGATTTGTCCGAAATGACCCTGGGTCACTAAGGAACTGACACGTGTTCCAACGGTCAGATTTCAAACACACACGGCAGCTTTACTTGGGCTACAAGCAAAGCTGACTTGTCCAACTCTGAACAAGATTCGCTCTCATAGTCTTCACTCGAAGACATAGGATTTTGGTTAAGCATCACTTCAGTCATTCTGACTGGTTTTCTTGGACCCCACTTAACAGTACGGTGGTTCCTATGACTCAACAAAGAAGAAAAAGAACTACGAAAGATCTAAGTCTTCGCGCTCCATAGTCTTCATGCGATGTCTTCTCTTGTCATAGTCTTCAAGGTGAATGTCTTCACTTGCCACCTTTGACTTCAATGTCTTCATACATTTTTAGGGGTCATCTCTGGTAGGAAAACCGAATCAATGAGGGACTTCTACCTGTGTTATCCTGCAATTCTCACAAACACATTAGTCTCTCAACTAGGTTTGTCGTCAATACTCCAAAACCAACTAGGGGTGGCACTAGATGCACTTACAGTAATTAAAAAGAAAAACCCAAAAATATTTCCTGTTCTTCTTTTGCTTGTTGGGAGCTTTCCCGCGTAAATAGTTTTATTTCTTTTCTTTTCTTTGGGGGTCGATAGGAGAAGACCATAATTAAATTGTTGAAGTGGCTCTTATGCATACTTGTTGATCTGACAAAAGAGCCCATATTGCCCTGTCTTCTCTTGTTTATTGAATGCTTGCAAATTCCAGCTTAGTCCAATGCACGTGCACTATTATTATTATCCACACTATTCGGTCGTGCAAGTGAAAGGCAATTATGACGATATATGATGGACTGACTGAGATGAGAAAAGCTAGTATGAACTCGACCTCTTTTGTTTTCGTAAATATGATTAGTTCATCGTTCCTGATTCAGCCTATTATGAATAAACATGTTTGCAATGACAACTAGAGATCATAGTTTCTTGTGCCATGCTTGATTAGCTATGAGTTATAATGGTTTACCTTGCGTGCCAACATGCTATTGAAATGGTTATGATGTGGTATGATAGGGTGGTATCCTCCTCTGAATGATTTAAGTGACTTGACTTGGCGCATGTTCAAGCATGTAGTTGAAACAAAATCTACATAGCCTTCACGACATTTATGTTCATGGTGGATTATATCCTACTCATGCTTGCATTCGGTGTTGATTAATTTTAATGCATGTTCATGACTGTTGTCACTCTCTAGCTGGTCGCTTCCCAGTCTTTTGCTAGCCTTCACCTGTACTAAGCGGGAATACTGCTTGTGCATCCAAATCCCTTAAACCCCAAAGTTATTCCACATGAGTCCACTATACCTACCTATATAGGGTATCTACCTGCCGTTCCAAGTAAATTTGTATGTGCCAAACTCTAAACCTTCAAATAAATATCATGTTTTGTATGCTCGAATAGCTCATGTATCAACTAGGGATGTCTGTATCTTCCATGTTAGGTGGGTTATTCTCAAGAGGAGTGGACTCCCCTCCTCACTCACAAGATAAATGGCTGGTCACCGGGATGCCCAGTCCCATGCCTTATGCAAACTAAATCAAAATAATTACAAACAAAACTCCCCCAGGATTGTTGTTATTTGGAGGCACTTGTTGTTTCGAGCAAGCCATGGATTGATGCTTGTTGGTGGAAGGGGGAGTATAAACTTTACCATTCTGTTTGGGAACCGCCTATAATGTGTGTAGCATGGAAGATATCGCCATCTTGACAATGAAAGTATACCGCTCAAAATATTATTCACCTCTGTTTCAAAACCGAGTTCTGGCACCTCTACAAATCCCTGCTTCCCTCTGCGAAGGGCCTATCTATTTACTTTTATGCTGAGTCATCATCCTCTTATTAAAAAGCACCAGTTGGAGAGCACTGCTGTCATTTGCATTCATTACTGTTAATTTACATTGAGTATGACTTGACTGGATCTCTTTTACCATGAATTACAATGTCTAGTCAGTCCTTGGTCTTTAAAGGTGCTCTGCATTTATGTTTTGCAGTCTCAGAAAGGGCTAGCGAGATACCACCTTGTTATATCATATTATGATTGTTTTGAGAAAGTGTTATCATCCGAGATTTATTATTATTGCTCGCTAGTTGATTATGCTATTGATATGAGTAAACTTGAGACCTAAGCGTTATTGCGAATGTGGTTAGTTATAATCTTTGCTGAAAACATGAATGCTGGCTTTACATATTTACAACAAGAAGAGCAAACAGAGTTTGTGAAAGTTTTTTCTTTATCACTTTCAGTTTGTCAACTGAATTGCTTGAGGACAAGCAAAGGTTTAAGCTTGGGGGAGTTGATACGTCTCCGTCGTATCTACTTTTCCAAACACTTTTGTCCTTGTTTTGGACTCTAACTTGCATGATTTGAATGGAACTAACCCGGACTGACGTTTTTTTTCAGGAGAATTACCATGGTGTTATTTATGTGCAGAAACAAATGTTCTCGGAATGACCTGAAACTTCACGGAGCAACTTTTTGGAAAATATAAAAAATACCTGCAAAAATGAAGGCCAGGGGCCCACCACCTCTCCATGAGGGTGGGGGGGCGCCCCCTACCTCATGGGCCCCCTGGTGCCTCTCCGACGCCAACTCCAACTCTATATATTGTGTTTTAGGGAGAAAAAAATCAGAGAGAAGAATTCATCGTGTTTTATGATACGGAGCCTCTGCCAAGCCCTAAAACCTCTCGGGAGGGCTGATCTGGAGTCCTTTCGGTGCTCCGGAGAGGGGAATCCATCGCCATCGTCATCATCAACTATCCTCCGTCACCATTTTCATGATGCTCACCGCCGTGCTACGGCAAGCTAAAGTTCACCACGCCCAAGTTAAATGGAAGCAACGATCCCGAAGAGTACCTTTCATGGGCATTGAAGGTCGAAAAAATCTTCCATTTGCACAACTATGACAAAGAGAAGAAGATCGCGATGGCATCCCTTGAGTTCCAAGACTATGTCCTCATTTGGTGGGAACAAGTCATCGAGCGCCGTGAGGCAAGAGGTGAACCACCCATCAGTACTTGGGCGTAAATGAAGGATGTCATGAGAGCACGCTTCGTGCCTACCTACTAGAACCGCGACCTCTTCAAGAAACTTCAACTACTCAAGCAAGGAACCAAGAGCGTTGAAGAGTACTACAAGGAAATGGAGATTTCCATGCTAAGAGCCAATGTCACGGAAGATGATGGGCAAACTATGGCACGTTTCTTGAATGGACTCAACCATCCTATCAAGAAGATCGCCGACTTCCAACCATACTCGAACCTCATCGAGCTAGTGCATCAAGCTACCAAAGCGGAATGTCAAGTGCAAGATGACTTCAAATATGCCAAGTTCTCATCCAAGCCATACGGCTTCTCAACACCCAAGCTTCAATGACTCCAACACCGTCTACATCAACAAAGCCTTCTACAAGCAACATTGACAAGTCAAGTTACAAGAAAGCTTCGTCAACCCCAAATTATCCTCCTACAACGAGCAACTTCAAGCTGAGAGCTTCATCATCATCTACTCCAACCGATGAAACCGTCAAGACGAGTTCCTTCAAATTCTTCACATGCGGAGGCCGAGGCCACATGTCCTATGAGTGCACCAACAAGCAGACCATGATCCTCAACTACAACGACACTTATGACTCAATGAGTGAAGGAGAAATGGAAGCCCTTGAGCAAGTGGCTATACACCGGCAAGTGACTAAAGAAGAAATGGAACAAGTCTTTTGTGATGAAGATTCAAGTCCCGCTCTCGTTGTCTCCAAGGTCTTATCTCTTCAACATCAACAAGATGAAGACCAATGATGCCACATCTTCCACACCAAGGTCGGAATCAATGGAAGATCCGTCAAGGTCATCATCGATGGAGGGAGTTGTCATAACCTCGCAAGTGAAGAACTTTTCTCCAAGCTCCAATTTCCCAAGAGGAAGCATCCCCATCCCTACAAAGTTCAATGGCTTAGGAACTCCGACACTATCCAAGTCGAGCATTGAGTACAAGTCTCCTTCAAAATTGGCGCCTACGAAGACACTTTGGAGTGCGATGTCGTTCCAATGACCGTTTGCCACCTTGTTCTTGGACGCCCATGGCAATTTTATAGAGGTGTCATCCACAACGGCTGAACAAACAACTACATCTTCAAGATGAAAGGAAAGGAGTACGTACTTCGCCCTATGTCTCCAAGCCAAGTGATCACCGAAAAGCAAACCACCCATCGTGGAGAGAATAGTGAGAGAGCGAACCACCCAAAAGAGAGTGATTGCCACAAGCCTAAATCGAGTGCCTCCATGATGAGAGACAAGAGGAACTTAGTTCTATTTGCTACCAAAAGTGATATATGAGGAGTGTGTGAGAACCCATCTAGTGTCCTACACTATGTCCTTTTGTGCAAGGACGACACACCAAACGCTAACACCTCTCACGATCTACCTTCAGTGTTGTCTTCTCTTTTACAGGAATTCCAAGATGTTTTCCCCGACGAGCTACCTCCAGGACTACCTCCACTACGAGGCATCGAGCACCGCATCGACCTCATCCCCGGAGCACCTCTTCCGAACAAAGTTGCCTACCGCGTCAACCCCAAAGAAACCAAAGAAGTACAAAGGCAAGTAAAGCATCTCATAGACCATGGACATGTGCCTGAAAGTTTGAGTTCTTGTGCCGTTCCAGTCATTCTTGTGCCAAAACGAGACGGTAGTTTTCGCATGTGCTCCGATTGTAGACCTATCAATGCTATCACCATTCGCTATAGGTATCCCATTCCACGCCTTGATGATATGCTTGATGAACTTAGTGGTGCCACTATCTTTTCAAAAATAGATCTTAAAAGTGGTTACTATTAAATCCGCATACAAGAGGGTGATGAATGGAAAACCACTTTCAAAACAAAGTTTGGTTTGTATGAGTGGTTAGTCATGCCTATGGGTTTATTGGAAGCCCCAGGTACTTCATGCGTCTTATGAATCATGTCTTCCGCCCTTACATTGGTGAGTTTGTTGTGGTCTACTTCGATGATATCCTTGTTTATAGCAAATCTTTTAAAGATCATGTCACCCATGTTCAAACCGTTTTGCAAACTCTTCGAAAAGAGAATCTCTATGCTAACATGGAAAAGTGCCTTTTTGGCGTTCATAAGCTCATTTTCTTGGGTTTTGTTGTTTCCTCTAAGGGTGCTCATGTTGATGACTTTAAGATCAATGCTATCAAACCTTGGCCACAACCAACCAACTTGCATCAAGTGCGTAGCTTCCTTGGTCTAGCTGGTTTCTATCGTAGATTTGTTAAGGACTTTAGCACCATTGCTTCACCTTTGCATGCTTTGAGCAAGAAAAATGCGCCTTTTGTTTGGGGACCATCCCAAGATACCACATTCAATGATCTTAAGAATTTGCTTACTCATGCTCCCGTGCTTGCTTTACCAAACTTTGACAAGCCCTTTGAGATTCATTGTGATGCTAGTGGTAATGGCATATGAGTGTGTTAACGCAAGAGAAGCGCCCCGTAGCTTACTTTAGTGAGAAACTTTCCGGAGCGCAACTCAATTACCCCATCTATGACAAAGAGTTATATGCTTTAGTGCGAGTTTTGCATGAATGGGAACACTATCTTCATCCTCATGAATTCATCATTCATACCGATCATGAGACGCTCAAATACCTTAAGGGTCAAACCAAGTTGAACAAGTGTCATGCTAAATGGAGTGAATTCATTGAGTCTTTTCCTTATGTCATCAAGTACATCAAAGGTAAGGAAAATGTTGTGGTGGACGCTCTTTCCCGCATATTCATGCTTGTTACTCAACTTGAATTGGATGTCATTGGCTTTGAGCACATAAAAGACTTGTATGAGCATGATCCTACTTTTTCTACTCCTTATGCCAAATATTTGACGTATACCTCTTGGGAACGCTATTACATCAAAGATGGATATCTTATGAGAGCTAACAAACTTTGCATCCCCGAGTATTCTCTTCGTTTGTTGCTTTTGCAGGAATCTCATGGAGGAGGACTAATGGGACATTTTGGACACGATAAGACTTTCGCAACACTCTCCAAGAACTACTATTGGCCCAAGATGTTTCGCGACGTCAACCTTTTCACCAACCGATGCTCTACATGCCGCAAAGCTAAGTCTAAAGCTCAATCCCATGGCCTTTACATGCCTCTCCCAATTCCATATCAACCATGGGAGGATATTAGCATGGATTTTGTTCTTGGCTTTCCTAGGACTAGAAATGGAAAGGATTCGGTATTTGTCGTTGTGGACCGATTCTCTAAGATGGCACATTTCATTCCTTGCAACATGACAAACGATGCTTCACGGGTTGCCAATCTCTTTTGTAGGGAAATATTGCGTCTACATGGAGTGCCAAAGACGATCGTCTCGGACCGCGACGTCAAGTTCCTAAGATACTTTTGGAAGACCCTCTGCGCCAAGCTGGGAATCAAGCTACTCTTCTCCATGGCGTATCATCTACAAACCGATGGCCAAACGGAGGTGACCAACTGCACACTCTCCGCTCTACTTCGCGTGCTCATCAAGAAGAACATCAAGGAGTGGGCTGAGTGTCTACCTATCGCCGAGTTCGCCTACAACCGAGCAAGACACTCAACAACCGGCAAGTCCCCCTATGAGGTCATCTATAGATTCAACCCATTGTCCCCATTGGACATTCTCCCTCTACCACTACAAGAGCGCATCAATATGGACGCAAGTGCACGTGTGAACCATCTCAAGAAGGTGCATGAAGATACATGGCACACCATCGAGCGCCAAGTACAACGACTTGCGACCAAGCTCAACATCAACAAGCAACCCATGGTATTTGACATTGGTGATCTTGTGTGGCTACACCTTCGCAAAGACCGCTTCCCCAACGAACGCAAGTCCAAGCTTCTACCTCGAGCGGATGGACCCTTCAAGGTGCTTGCACGCTACAACAACAACGCTTACAAGATCGACCTCCCACGCGACAAGTACAACGTGAGCGACATCTTCAATGTCAAGGACCTCTCGCCCTACCATGGTGATGAAGAATTTGATCCGAGGTCGGATCTTCCCCAAGGGAGGGGAGATGATGCGGAGCATCCCAAGGTCATCCCCATGGACCTACCATCGTCTCATCAAGTGCCTACCGGACCCATGACACGAGCACATGCAAGAGCTCTCGAAACCAAGGAGACATCTCTCCTCTCACAAGTTCACTTCGATGCACATGATACATGGCTACTACCTCAAATGGAAACATTATGCATACTCAGGTATCAAGGAGTTAGGCATGAAGAAGCTAAGGAGCAAGGAGAATCAGAAGTGGGAAATGGAGCTGAAGAAGAAGAGACATGCATCAACTCTCTGGACAGCCTGGAACTTCCAGCCAGAGCCCGGAACATCTGGCCCCTGGACCCTCCGGCCGTCCCGGAGCTTCCGGCCTCCGACGTTTTCGACCAGCTCGGGCTTGCCAACTCTCTGGTTAGCCCGGAACCAGCCGGATCCCGCCCCGGACCTACCGGCCCCAGGAACCTCCGGCCAGCCCGGACCTTCCGGCCCCTAGACGCCAACCCAACTCCACCCGTGCCAACTCTCTTGTTAGGTCAGACCCTCCCCTGAATCTCCGGCGCCCGGAACTTTCGGCCCTGCCTGCGTGCAGCGACTGGAGCCGAGGCCCGTGTACCCTTTCGCCCCTTAGACTATATATACTCTTCTCCTACCTACGTTTTAGGGTTAGCAAAGGATTAGCTCATTTGAGATAGAGCTTTGCTCATCCATTACGGATCTACTCCACGAGAGAGACCGCGGCCCCTCTTCGGAGAAGATCCCTTTGGATTGAAGACCTCCTTGCGGAGAAGACCATCAAGACCTCCTCACAGAGAAGACCCGTTACCTTTTGTATCGTCCTTAGTTGATCGTGGATCGTGTGATCTCTTATGTACTCGAGGATCTAGCATATGTGTGACTATTTCTTGTTGGTTTAGTGTTTCTCTCGTGTTTCCCCTTGTGTTTCCCCTCGTGTTCTTCGTGTTCTTCATGGGATCCTCTCCTTTCGTGAAAGATCGGCCCCTAGGGTTCCTACCCTACATCACAGGCTCAAAGGGATCATAATATTATTCATGCTAGAAACTTCTGTGTGCAGCCACAAGCCATTATGGGATTTGGCATAGTTGAATAAGTTGTGGGAATGCTTTCCATGATGGGCTAGCAGATGTAGGGGATTGTAGGTGTACCGGCCTATCTATCGGTTAAGGGGACCTCTTCGGAAAGACTGTGTCTCGATCATCCGTTTCTCAAACATTATGTAGTGTGAGAAATCCAACGGAGGAGATCGAGTCTTGTGTGGAAAAGTGCGCAAACCTCTGCAGAGTGTAGAACTAATCATGATTAGTCGTGTCCCCGGTTATGGACATCTTGAGTATCTGGTTCTTGAATTATTATGTTGATCTCATCACTCTACTTAATTAATTTTGTCGGGTTGTTAACTTTTAATTGGTATTGAGTTGGGGTTACCATCTCAATATTTCAACAAACTTTGTAGTTAAATAAAACACATTCCTTTGTTGTAGGGAAAAAGTAGCTTTATGTAAATGATAACCATAGAGCCTCCACCAGCCATATATGCATGTAATGATAGCTATTACTTATTCATTGCTCTATGGTGTTATCTTTCCAGCATATTCCATGTGCTGACCTACATAGGCTGAAACGTATTATGTTGCAGAGTTTTCAGACGAAGAGTAAGGTGCGCTAGGTCATTGTCGTGCACTCAGTTTTGTCGTGGGGTTGGATGGACTCTACTACCTTCGAAGTTTCCGTTGTTATCTTATTTAGATGGCCTTCAGCCATATTATTGTAATAAGTTCTCTCTTGAGACTTTTGATGTAATAAGTGTGTGATTGAACTCTGTTATAAAACCTCGAGTACTGTGTGTGTCAGCAATACCGATCCAGGGATGACACTTAAGCACGGAGACTTGACCGTCTGAGGTCGGGTCGCTACGAGATGGTTTCAGAGCACACGCTGACTGTAGGACGCGACCACTAGGACAAGCCACATGATACTCTTCTCTACTCATTTCCGACTTCTCTCCATTTTCTACTCTATAGATGGCAGACCCAAGGAACAAGTTTGCTCAACAGGATGACGACACTCCTTTCGGACGACACTTGAAGGAAGTCACTAGGTACCTGAGCATCGGAATACCAAGCTTCACCGGGACCTAAACCGCCACTCTACCCGAAGAAGAGCAATGGATGATTCGAGTACAGGTTCCAGGAAAGACATTCACACCAATTACTGAGCCCATAGAGTTTTCCTTTGATGCACCAACCTGGAGTCTACGAAAGAGCATGGCCGCTCACATCGCCATGGGACGCATCAGCGAGTGAGGGAGTCCCAGATTAGGGGGTATCCGGATAGCCGGATTATATCCTTTGGCCGGACTGTCGGACTATGAAGATACAAGATTGAAGACTTCGTCTCGTGTCTGGATGGGACTCTACTTGGCGTGGAAGGCAAGCTAGGCAATACGGATATGTATATCTCCTCCTTGGGAGTCGCTACGGACTATGATCGGATTGGGCTTAAACCCGATCAAAGGCAGATTAACTCTCCGCCGGTCACCCATCATATTGCAGTGGTGGAGGAACAATGCAGCGACCTTTCCTCCATCTTGAGGACCAACTATGTCCAGATTCCCGAGCTCTCTGAGCCGGACGCCCGTTCGCGGGAGGACAACACCCAATCCCTGAACTTAGAGTCAGGCAGCGGGCCAGGATTATCGGGTCACACCCCAGAACCGGAACTTTCAAAATTGGAAATTCCTCGGCCCCTGGATCCCAGATCAGGTGAGGGTTCGGATTCAATTCCACCCACTCACCCAAACATAAGCGATCTTTCCCACATCAGGCAAGAGCCCAAGGAAACAGTACATCACTATTGGGCCAGATTCCTCCTTGCGATGAATAAGGTTAAGGACTATCGCGAGGAAGACGCAATCCTATTTTTCTTCAATAATTGCACGGACAAGGGAATCCTTAACGCCATAAATCGCTGTGATATAACACGCTTCACTGACTTGGCGTCCATAGTACGAAAGTACTGTGTGATGGAAAGTGCCTGGAAAACCGAAGTAAACTTTTGGGATAATCCGGCCCTGAATACAAACCCAGTCCGAAACAAAAGGGTGCACTATCACAATACACCCGGGTCAACTACCAAAAAGCAAAAACCCTCTATAGGGTATGGAACCGTACTGGAAGGATGGCTCAACGGACCCTGCAAAATTCATAGTACAACAGATACAATACCAACGCACAGCCTTAGAGCATGTTGGATACTCTGGCAGGTGGCCAAAAGTGGTGAGGATCTTCTTATCCCACATACCACGGAGCACCATCCAGTGGATAACAATACAGTGTTAACAGTGTTCAAGACCTTTGCGTCAAATAACAGGCGCAAGCGAACACTCCGCAGCATGGCCGAAATCTGCCACGTAGCAGCAACAAATCCATGGAGTGACATGGCTATTACCTTCAATGCCAGTGATGAACCCAAATTCCGAATAGCTCGAGCACCAGCCGCACTGGTCCTCAGTCCAATCGTGGACGGCTTTCGACTCACCAAAGTACTCATGGACGGCGGCAGCAGACTAAACCTCATCTATGAGGAAACCCTTCAAAAGATGGAAATAGACTGGAACCGCATCGAGCAAATTAGCATAACCTTTAGAGGAATAATCCCCAGTCGGGAAGCATGCTGTGCTGGGAAAATCACACTAGATGTGGTATTCGGCACGCCGGACAATTACAGGTCTGAAGAAATTACATTCCAAGTGGCCCCGTTCAGCAGTGGCTATCACGCTCTTTTAGGACGGGAGGCGTTCACAATCTTCCAAGCCGTACCCCATTATGGGTACATGAAGCTTAAAATGCCCGGACCCAACAGAATCACCACTCTCGCTAGTGATCCGGACACAGCACTCCGCGCCGAAAACAAAACAGCGGCATTGGCCCTCGAGGCATTATCCGAAGCCCTCTCAGCCGAGGAGTTAACCACGCTACGCTCCACAGTGGACAGGGACGATGTGATACTCGACAAGAGATCCAAGTCCACCTCTTTTAAACCAGCGGATGAAATAGTCAAATTCCAAGTACACCCAATGGACCCTGCCAAAACAGCCTCCATTGGGGCACAGTTATACCCCGCTGTGGACGCCGCACTACAAGAGTTCCTGCGCAAGAATTGGGACATATTCGCCTGGCATCCTTCAGACATGCTAGGAATCCCACGCAGGCTGGCCAAGCATAGCCTCAATATCCTAAAGGGATTCAAGCCGGTCAAGCAAGCTCTTCGGCGTTGCTCTGAACCTAAGAGACAGGCCATGGGAGAAGAACTAGCGAAGTTATTGGAGGCCGGATTCGTCAGAGAAATAAAACATCCGGACTGGCTAGCAAACCTGGTAATGGTACCAAAGAAGGACAAATCCTGACGCCTTTGCGTTGATTTCAAAGACCTTAATAAAGCTTGCCCAAAGGATCCCTTCCCCCTCCCACGCATCGATCAAATCATTGACGCTACCGCAGGACGCGAGTCATTGTGTTTCCTCGATGCATACTCCGGTTACCACAAAATCAAGATGGCGGAGTCCGACCAAGCCGCAACGGCATTCATAACACCGTACGGTCCCTTCTGTTTCGACATAATGCCTTATGGGCTCAAGAATGCCGGCGCAACATATCAGCGCCTGATTCAGACATGTCTGGAGAAACAAATTAGCAAAACAGTAGAGGCATACGTAGACGATGTGGTCGTCAAAACCAAACACGTCGACTCTTTGATAGACGACTTGAGGCTCACGTTCGACAACCTCCGAACATATGACATCAAGCTCAACCCAGAAAAATGCGTTTTCGGCGTACTAGCCGGAAAGCTCCTGGGATTCATTGTCTCCAGTAGAGGTATTGAAGCTAATCCGGCCAAAATCCGAGCTTTGTCATAGTTGGTTACCCCAACAGACCTCAAACAAATCCAGAAGTTAACTGGATGCGTGGCGACTCTAAGCCGCTTTATCTCCCGCTTAGGAGAAAAGGCTTTACCCCTTTATCGCCTCCTTCGGCGCACCAAACACTTCGAGTGGACGTACGCGGCCACAGCCGGATTGGAAGAAATAAAGGCCATTCTGGCAACCAACCCAATCCTGGCCGCGCCAAACATCGGCGAGCCAATGCTGTTGTACATTGTGGCAACTCATCAAGTTGTAAGCGCGGTGCTCGTTGTCGAACGGGAAGCGGACGGACACAAATTCCCTCTTTAAAAGCCGGTATACTATGTATCCACTGTCCTCACTCCATGCAAATCACGGTACCCACATTACCAAAAGATAGCATATGCGGTATTCATGGCACCACGGAAACTGCGACACTACTTTCAAGAGTGTTCGATTATAGTAGCCTCGGAAGTGCCAATTAATGATATTATCAACAACCGCGACGCTATGGGCCGGATTGCCAAATGGGCCATTGAGCTCCTCCCATTCGACATGACATACAAACCTCGCCGAGCCATTAATCACAAGTACTGGCCGACTTCGTCGCCGAATAGACGGAGGTCGAACTCCCTAAAGAGTACGGCGCATACTCCAATCAGGTCATGCACTTCGACGATTCTAAAATGCTGGCCGGTCTAGGGGCTGGCGTCGTCCTGACGTCCCCAACCGGAGATAGCGTTTGGTACATACTGCAAATATTGTATACTGACTCCAACAATGCAGCCGAATATGAAGCTTTGTTGCATGGTCTTCGGATGGCAGTCTCCATGGGCATTCAACGCCTGGAGGTGTGTGGGGATTCAAACCTCACAATATCCCAAATAAACGGAGATTTTGACGCCAAGGATCCAAAAATGGCGGCCTATCGAAACGCCGTCCTAAAAATGTCAGCTCGGTTCGAGGGACTCGAATTTCACCATGTGGCTCGGGAAAACAATCAGGCGGCGGATATCCTCGCCCGCATCGGCGCAAAACGCGACGCGGTCCCCCCCCCCCCGCAACATATTTTTGGAAAGGCTTTTTAAGCCATCCATAGTATGGTAAGGGGACACCGGTAACAACAGTCCGGACCCGGCCAAAATACCCGATACCGAACTCTTTGACACAATCGGAGGCTCCGCCACCGAAATAACACCGTCAGCCCACAAATAATGGCCATTATTGCCCCGTGGACAGAACCATTCCTGGCCTACCTAACTAGACAGGAACTTCCGGAGGACCAAAATGAGGCACGCTGCATAGTGCGGCGATCCAAGGCCTACAGGGTCCATGAGGGAGAATTATACAAGAAAAGCACTACCGGAGTCCTTCAAAGGTGCATCTCCGAAGAGGATGGGCGGAATCTTTTGGCAGAAATTCATGCCGGACTCGGCGGTCATCACGCCGCAGCCCGGGCTCTTGTAAGCAAGGCCTTCCGTACAGGATTCTATTGGCCAACGGCCCGAGCAGACGCACAGGACTTGGTCCAACGTTGCGCCGGTTGCCAGCTCTTTGCAAATCAAAGCCACATGCTACCCACCGCCCACCAAACAATCCCCATTACATGGCCCTTTGCGGTCTGGGGCTTGAAATGGTTGGGCCCCTTAAAGGGGGAACCCACAAGAAAAAATACTTATTGGTCATGGTGGATAAATTCACCAAATGGATAGAGGCCAAACCAGTTAAAACAGCCGAATTCGGACCGGTGATAGATTTCATATCGGGGGTTGTACACCGTTATGGTGTCCCCCACAGCATCATCACTAATAATGGCACGAACTTCACGGCCGACGAGGTAAAACTCTGGTGCAGAAAAATGGGCATCAAGCTCGATTATGCCTCAGTCTATCACCCACAAACCAACGGTCAAGTCGAGCGAGCAAACGGTCTTATAATGAGCGGCATTAAACCTAGATTAGTGCGTTCCTTAACGGAGTCTAACACGCACTGGGTAGAGGAGCTCGACTCCGTACTCTGGGGGCTGCGGACCACGCCGAATCGTAGTACCGGATATACACCCTTCTTTATGGTGTACGGCGTAGAGGCAGTCTTGCCCTGTGACATAATTCATGACTCACTTAGAGTGCGCATGTACGAAGAAAGAGAAGCCGAGCTCGATCGACAGGACAGTCTGGACACCTTGGAGGAGGAGCGTGATGTAGCCAAAGCCCGTTCCACATTTTACCAGCAACAGGCTCGCAGATACCAAAGCAGAGAAGTACGGGCCAAAACTTATAACATTGGCGAACTAGTTCTACGCCTGCCGGATAAGAAAAAGAACAAGCTCGAGGCCAAATGGGAAGGTCCCTTCATTATCGACCAAGTTCTGACCAGTGGAGCGTACCGACTACGGGATGCATCGACTAGTCGACTCGAGCCGAACCCATGGAACGCGGCCAGGCTCCAAAGATTCTATGCCTAGCACCGGACTCTATGTTAGTCCCCTCCCTTTGTCCATTTTTTCACAAATACATTATCTGTCTTGTTTTCCTTTCTTTCTTTCTTTTCTTATTTCCCTAGGCCTTCAAGGGTCGCCTTGTGCCTGATTTGCACATTACAGATGCGCTAGCCGCACTCTCCATACCTGGGGGCTTCTTTCACAGAAGCTTAAATTATTTACCTGGGCCTCACGCCCAACACATGTGTTATACTTCCGCATGTACCTTTTTTCACCATTATATGCATCGATATGACTTAAGATTTGGCCAAGCTGGGTTGCCTGGCTCTTGTATTTATGCCCTACGTTCCCATTAACTCCACTAGGGCATAAGGGAGCAACTCTACGATTGTTACTGTCGGGTCAGCCGGATGTGTACCTCAGACTGGGTGAAGCCGAAAGCTAGCATTCTTTAAGGGAATATTCGGTCGGTGAACAAAAGTTGATTTTTATTTATTGTCCATATCTGCCCCCAGATGCCTTTTCTGCATTTCTTATCGCAGTCCCGACATGCACTTTAGGGCATGCTTACCCAGGGAAAGGAACCCTTAACGGAACTATTCTCCCTGGAAGATGTTTCTTACTACCCATGTAATATAACATAAGTAGTTGGGCACTTGTCTGATAAAGCACTAATGACCCCTACACCTGGTCTCCACGCATACCCCAGTTCTTATATAACTGAGCGGGTATTCGGATTCACTCCGGACTATCGGGCCCAGAGGTTGAAGCGAAAAGGTCCGCAATGACAATTGATCTACAATCCGGCTAGAAGGCATTATACATGTCACTTTAATTACATAGTCATGCAGACTGACTAAACTCCTCCTGTATACCATCCAACAGGCGGTCTAGCTTACAATCCTGTTGGGAATACTTTGCGGCTAATTCTACTTGCCCATAAACTAAGCTAACAGGGATCTCTTTTCCGTCGGGCCCCACAGGTCCAACCTCGGCCATGTGATTTGGGTCTGCCTTGGTATACCAAGTCTTCACCATGGCCTAGGCCTCTCTGGCACCCTGTCGGCAGGCCGATATCTTCCATAATCGAAGGTCCGCCGTGCTCCCTTGAGCTTCTCCGTAAGCTCTGCAACGCCCTCTGGCAGGGAGACAGATGGCCACAAAGCATGGGCAACACCTTGCATCACCTGCCGAACTTGTTCGTGGAGATGTGACAGCTCGGATAAAAGATCACCCCCAGACCCGGGCATTTCCTCCGCGGGACGACCCGTCAGCATACCTACAGACATAACACTGTTAGTCAGCTTCTTCGCCGAATTCCTTTAAAAGGATTCGTTCAAGCACTTACTGAAAATGCCATGCCGAAGCCGCTTATTCTCCTTCTCGGAGTAGGCAAGCTGGCCCCGAACGTCTTTTAGTTCCACGCTCAGCTTAATATTGGCGTCTTGGAGATTGTTTTTCTCCCGCCTAACCTCAGTCAGCACGCGTTTGCCAGCCTCTAGCTGTTGCATAACATGCTGGTCCTCCGGATTTTCTCCGGATTCATCTACAACATCTGTCGTTAGATCTGCAGCCATGCCGCACATTATATGGTAACCATCACTCTTTAAAATAAATGTTACCAGCAGATTACTTTTTCGGTTCCTGCAATGCGGCCACAGCAGCCCGCAGTTGGGTCTTGCATTCCTCTAGCTCATGTGTTAGCCTAGTATTCTTCTCTGTAAGAACGTGCACAAATAAGGTGATCCTTAAATCAGTTCTGCTAACTGTTTCAAGTCTCAGGGGCTACTGATACATATGAATCGTCATATTCACTTACCCGTACATCCTTTACATATTGATCCGTGGCTCTGGCTAGGCCATCTTGAGCAGCACGGAGGTACGCCTCTCCGGAATTGAAGGCATCAAATGCCTCTGGTGAGAAACAAGCGTCCCGGAGTACGGCCCGGCGGCGCCTATGGTTCATGGCACTGTCCACTTTTGAGTTAGTAGCGGATAACCTATCCGCATCCTCCGTAGAGGGATTATCCGGCGCCTGCCCCATATCAGCTTCCGCCTCTATGTCCGGTCCTGGCACCCGGCTGGTGGAAGCATGATTAGTAACATCACCGGACATATTCCGGTGAGTGTTTTTTCTGTTAAAGAAATGTGGGTGTCATTATATTTCAAGAGGGACGACAACCACGGAGCGGGGTTTGTTATACCTTTGCACTGACGTCTCCGTCCTGACCGCCTTCCTTTTTGGCCTGCCCGGCCTCGGTGCCTCCTGTTGGCATGTTTCCATGGGCTCGGCAGGGCGTCCCGAATGCCTTCCCTGTAAAATGCCATGTGTATATGGTGGATGAAGTGTCTAAAAGGGGATCCTAATTTTGGAGTTGGGGTTTTTTGGTTTTTGACGTGCGATGCAGGGAGCAGTCCGGGATAGTCGGCCGTAATGGCCACCACGGCATCATCGCAGCTTAACTGATAGAACTGCCGATCTATCAGCTCCACGGATATAACCGAATCTTCTTCGAGTCCGGAGTCGAGGGCCCGGTCAGGGTCCTCTGGTTGTGGAGAAGGGCTGCTGACCTCCTTTATGGCCTTTCGCAGTTCCTGCCGCAACGTGGCAAGGTAAATACTTACGACAAAGAATGCGGGAAAAATGGGAGCAGGGAGATATGACTTACCCAGCTTGGAGGATTGTACATGGAGAATCCATCCCGTGGTTTGATGCGGGTGAACTCCTCCTCCTCACCCTTGAACAGTTCGGACAGGATCTTCGCTAGAGAAGCAGCATTGTAAGAACCCTTACGCCCGCAGCGGGTGGCGTCATCCGCCCCGTTATAACACCACAAGGGGTGCCCACAATATTGAAGTGGCTGCACTCCCTGCATTATGCAAATTGACATAACTTCAATTATTGTCAATCCTGATTGAGCCAGTGCTTTGATCCGGTTCATCAGATAGAGGACTTCTCTGTTGTCTTCCGCCTGGGGGCTCCGTGGGCTCCAACTTCAGCGCTTCTTCAGAGGAGCATTGTTGAGCTCAGGTAGACCCCGCCGAACAGGGTCCGGAAGGGGGACGTCCTCCATATAAAACCATTTCGAAGGCCAGTCTTTGGACGGCTTCTTCAGGGTACCGGACAGGTATTTGGTGTCGGCGATGCGCCATATTTCGGTTCCGCCCACTTGATAAAGTGATTCCCTCTATGTGCGAAGGACAAGGCAGAATAGCCTTTTCCATAGCTCGAAGAGAGCCTCGCAGCCAGGAACAACTCACAGAAAGCAACATAGCCGGTGATATGTAGAATGGAGGCAGGGGTGAGATTGTGTAATTGGAGGCCGTAGAACTCCAGGAGCCCACGGAGGAACGGGTGAATTGGAAATCCAAGTCCCCTTAGTAAATAAGGAACAAGGCAGACCCGTTCTCCCATGGAGGGACAAGGAAGGCTCTCCGCTTGCGCCCCACCATTGTAGGTGGCAAGCCCGGCTCGAACGGGCACCATATACGCCGGAGGGAGAAATCCCTTAGTCTGCAGCTCGACTAATTGGCTGTGCGGTACTGAACACATCTCCCAATCACCAGGCTTAGGGCTACGGGGGCGGGAGGAGGAGCTGCGGAGGTCGGCCATGCTGGAATGGATCTTTTCGAAGCATGCTCTGATGAATTCTCGCTGGGGGAGGATGATATGGATCGCATCTAAGAATCCCCATCCCTTTAATAGACAATTTATTTATCTGGCTAGGGGGCGAATGTAAAAATGCCCTAGCGCCTCGTATTCATTCGACGCGTGGGAGATAGCCCTTATTGGGCACAGAAGCCAAGAGGTTCAACATTTATGGAGCCGGACACTGCTTACGAACACTTGAAAGTTGGACAAGAACCCGCCTTGCAATGCCGAAGACAACACTGCGCGCCGGACTCATCGTCATTGAAGCCTGGTTCGGGGGCTACTGAGGGAGTCCTGGATTAGGGGGTATCCGGAAAGCCGGATTATATCCTTTCGCCGGACTGTCGGACTATGAAGATACAAGATTGAAGACTTCGTCTCGTGTCCGGATGGGACTCTACTTGGCTGGAAGGCAAGCTAGGCAATACGGATATGTATATCTCCTCCTTTGTAACCGACCTTGTGTAACCCTAGCCCCCTTCGGTGTCTATATAAACCGGAGGGTTTTAGTCCGTAGGAGAACATACAATCATACCATAGGCTAGCTTCTAGGGTTTAGCCTCTCCGATCTCGTGGTAGATCTACTCTTGTACTACCCATATCATCAATATTAATCAAGCAGGACGTAGGGTTTTACCTCCATCAAGAGGGACCGAACCTGGGTAAAACATTGTGTCCCCTGCCTCCTGTTACCATCCGCCTTAGACGCACATTTCGGGACCCCCTACCCGAGATCCGCCGGTTTTGACACCGACAGCGAGGTATACAACAAGGATCTTAAGGACAACATCTACCAGATATGTGGACGACGAGATGAGCAATTGGAGATGATTTGCACCAGGAGGGATAAATCCATTGCAACCTACATCCAGGAGTTAAACCAACACATTCGTCGTCAGGAGAACCAGATGTGCTCCGGCATGATAGTCATGAAGAAAGTGATGACCAGGAACATGGAGCTGGAAGAGGAACTCAAGTCTACACGCGATGGATATGAAGAATAAATTGCAGTACTACTGGAGAAGAATGAAGACCTGAAAAAGAAGCTAGGGATATTCATGGGAGATCCCGCACCTGAGGAGGATAACCATCCTGAAGAATACATCATACTCGAAGACACCGCCTCCGACCCCGATAGTGATGATGATTATGAAGACGAAGATGGAGAAGATATCATGGAGTCTTCCACTGATCAAAATTTCTAGTCGACTAACATAATATTATTAGCATTCCCCCATGTAAATAGTAATAGTCCGAGCTTTTTGTTTTGATAGCTAGATCAATTGTGTGATCTTGTTTGAATTGAGTGGTGTGAAATGAATGTGTTTGTCTCATGTGCATACGGGTAGTGAATTTCTCCTTAGACCTCACTCTATTCTGTTCTCACCCCTCTAAACCTATCAAATGCCTCCGAGATGTGACCCCGGATTTGTCTTCCCACCAGAGCTCACTCAGTTGATCGAACAACAGAATGCCTTGATGTAGTTGCTAGTCCAGAACCAAGGCAGCAACAGCAACAACAACAACAACAACAACAACAATCCACCGCTACCACCTCCAGTTGACAACTTAGCCCGGTTTCTAAGGTTGAATCCACCGGTGTTCTCTAGTAGCACCGAGTCGATTGTTGCTGATGACTGGCTCCGCAAGATTGGAAGGGAGCTGACCACCGCAGGTTGCACAGATGCTGAGAAGGTGCGCTTTGCCGCACACCAACTGGATGGACCCACAGCCTCACGGTGCGAGAATTACACTGCCACCTTCCTCATGGCTAATGTCACTTGGGATCAGTTTCAGCAAGCCTTCCGCACTGCACATGTCTCAGCTGGAGCTATGAGTATGAAGAAGCGTGAATTTCGCAACTTACGCTAGGGAAATCGTACTGTGGGGCAGTACATGGATGAGTTCAGCAAGTTAGCTCGCTATGCCCCAGATGATGTGGCCACAGATGCTGCGAAGCAGGAGAAGTTCATGGAAGGGTTGAACGATGAGTTGAGTATGCAGTTGATAGTGGCAACATTCACTAACTACCAGGAGTTGGTAGACAGGGCTGTTATGATTGAAGGCAAGCAGCAGCAGATAGAGAGCCGCAAAAGGAAGTATGGACAGGGGAAGTACAATTATGGAGCTCAGCAGAAGCCTCGCTTTACCCCAAATTCGAGAAGACATACCCATCATAACCATGGAGGCCATACTCACAATGGAGGAAGCTCACATAACCACAGTGGTCCCAAGAATGGAAATGGGAATGGAGGAAACAACAACCAGAACCGTTTCAACCCAGCAACACCCACCAAGAAGGATCTGAGTCATGTCACCTGTTACAAGTGCGGGATGACTGGATGATACGTCTCCAACGTATCTATAATTTTTTTATTATTCCATGCTATTATATTATCTGTTTTGGGTGTTTAATGGGCTTTATTATGCACTTTTATATTATTTTTGGGACTAACCTATTAACCGAAGGCCCAGTGCAAATTGCAGTTTTTTTGCCTATTTCAGTGTTCCACAGAAAAGGAATATCAAACAGAATCCAAACAGAACGAAACCTTTGTTAGGATCTTTTTTTGGAACAAACGCAATCCAGGAGACTTGGAGTGGAGGTCAAAGAAGTAGCGAGGCGGCCACGAGGTAGGGCAACGCGCCTAGGGGGTAGGCGCGCCCCCACCCTCGTGGGCCCCACGGAGCTCCACCGACCTACTTCTTTCGCCTATATATACTCTTATACCCTGAAAACATCCAAGGGAGCCAAGAAACCACTTTTCCACCGCCGCAACCTTCTGTACCCGTGAGATCCCATCTGGGGACCTTTTCCGGTGATCTGCCGGAGGGGGATTCAATCACGGAGGGCTTCTACATCAACGCCATAGCCTCTCCGATGATGTTTGAGTAGTTTACCACAGACCTTCGGGTCCATAATTACTAGCTAGATGGCTTCTTCTCTGTCTTTGGTTCTCAATACAAAGTTCTCCTCGATGCTCTTGGAGATCTATTCAATGTAATACTTTTTGTGGTGTGTTTGCCGAGATCCGATGAATTGTGGGTTTATGATCAACTTTATCTATGAACAATATTTGATTCCTCTCTGAATTCTTATATGCATGATTTGATATCTTTGCAAGTCTCTTTGAATTATCAGTTTGGTTTGGCCTACTAGATTGATCTTTCTTGCAATGGGAGAAGTGCTTAGCTTTGGGTTCAATCTTGCGGTGCTCGATCCCAGTGACAGAAAGGGAACCAACACGTATTGTATTGTTGCCATCGAGGATAAAAAGATGGGGTTTATATCATATTGCTTGAGTTTATCCCTCTACATCATGTCATCTTGCCTAATGCGTTACTCTATTCTTATGAACTTAATACTCTAGATGCATGCTAGATAGCGGTCGATGTGTGGAGTAATAGTAGTAGATGCAGAATCGTTTTGGTCTACTTGACACGGACGTGATGCCTATGTTTATGATCATGCCTATATATTGTCGTAACTATGCACTTTTCTATCAATTGCTCGTCAATAATTTGTTCACCCGCCGTAATTTATGCTATCTTGAGAGAAGCCACTAGTGAAACATATGGCCCCCGGGTCTAGTTTACATCATATAAGTTTCTGATCTACAATTCTAGTTTACTATTTATTTGCAATCTTTACTTTCCAATCTATACAAAAAATACCAAAAATATTTATCTTATTATCTTTATCAGATCTCACTTTTGCAAGTGGCAGTGAAGGGATTGACAACCCCTTTATCGCGTTGGTTGCAAGGTTCTTATTTGTTTGTGCAGGTACTAGGCGACTTGCGTGTAGTCTCCTACTGGATTGATACCTTGGTTCTCAAAAATTAAGGGAAATACTTACTCTACTTTGCTGCATCACCATTTCCTCTTCAAGGGAAAACCAATGCATGCTCAAGAGGTAGCAAGAATGATTTCTGGCGCCGTTGCCGAGGAGATCTACGCCAAGTCAAGACATACCAAGTATCCATCACAAATTCTTATCCCTCACATTACATTATTTTCCATTAGCCTCTCGTTTTCCTCTCCCCCACTTCACCTTTGCTGTTTTATTCGCCCTTTTTTTGTTCATCTCTTTTCGCTTGCCTCTTGTGTGCTTGTGTGTTAGGTCGTCTATTTTTCCCTCATGGCTAGTTCTCCTATCATTGTTAACACTCCCGATAATGAAGTTCTTAATTTTAAACAAAGGGAGGGAGAAAACCTCAAATATGCTTGGTATAGAATTTGCAATGCTCAAAATAGATCTATTAAAAGGCAATCTACTTCCGTTCTTCTTCGCAATTTTTACGTAGGCATCACTCCTTGGTATAGATATGTTCTTGACACCATCACCGGAGGAAATTTCTTGGGAAGCCATACCTTTGATTCTTGTAATGCTATGATCGATTTGTTAGGCCCACCACCTCTTTTGGTCAATGGAACTATTTTAACTTTGGAACATGTGATGTAAAGGCTTGATATTATTGAAAATAAAATTTCCACTGTAGAGTTAATTGAAAATTTGGATAAAAAGATCCACAACCAAATTTCTCAATATGGATCTAAGGTAGGAGTTACTCTGAAAAATCTTAAGGAAAAGGAACCCATAGTCAATGAAAATATAGATCAAGATTCCACTAGAATTGATAAACTCGAAGAAATTATTACCAACTTGGGGTCCACTTTTTCTGCCGTTAAAAACAACTCAAATCCCCCTCCTACCAAAGTTGCCAAATTTATCTATGTTCCTAAAAATAAGGGTGAATCTTCTAGTAAGAAAAATGAAGATCTCAAGTCAATAAGTGTTCACCCCAACTTTTTAGATATCATTAAGGAACCTTTTGCTACAAATGAATTTCTTGATTTCCTACCTAGGAGTTATATCATTTGCAAAAATAAAGAACCTCCTAAGGGTTATAAGTTTTCAATTGAAGAATTGCCTACCAAAGATGACAATACCTAGATCTATTCTTACCTTTATGCCTAGCTAGGGGCGCTAAACGATAGCGCTTGTTGGGAGGCAACCCAATTTTATTTTTGTTCCTTGCTTTTTGTTCATGTTTAGTAATAAATAAATCAGCTATCCTCTATTATGATTGTGTTTTGTGTGTGTTTAATTAGTGTTTGTGCCAAGTAAAGCCTTTAGGATCTTCTTGGATGATTGTTATTTGATCTTGTTGAAAAAAACAGAAAGTATGCACTCACAAGAATAATTTTCATTTTTTACCAGAGAGCGACAAAATAGCAATTCCAACTGTAGTAGATCAATATACAAATTATTTAGGACGTCCTAATTTATCAGGATTTTTGGGGTTACAGAATTATTCGAAACCTACAGATTACTACAGATTGTTCTGTTTTTGACAGACTCTATTTTTCGTGTGTTGTTTGATTATTTTGATGAATCTATGGCTAGTATCGGGGGGTATGAACCATAGAGAAGTCGTAATACAGTAGGTTTAACACAAATATAAATAAAGAATGAGTTCATTACAGTACCTTAAGGTGGTGATTTGTTTTCTTATACTAACAGAGCTCATGAGATTTTGTGTTGAGTTTTGTGTTGTGAAGTTTTCAAGTTTTTGGGTAAAAGATTTGATGGATTTTGGAACAAAGAGTGGCAAGAGCCTAAGCTTGGGGATGCCCAAGGCACCCCAAGGTAAAATCCAAGGACAACCAAAAGCCTAAGCTTTGGGATGCCCCGGAAGGCATCCCCTCTTTCGTCTTCATCTATCGGTAACTTTACTTGAGGCTATATTTTTATTCACCACATGATATGTGTTTTGCTTGGAGCGTCTTGTATGATTTGAGTCTTTGCTTTTTAGTTTACCACAATCATCCTTGCTGTACACACTTTTTGGAGAGACACACATTAATCGGGAATTATTAGAATACTCTATGTGCTTCACTTATATCTTTTGAGCTAGATAAATTTTGCTCTAGTGCTTCACTTATATCTTTTTAGAGCACGGAATGAATTCGAAAGAATGCAGAAGTAAGGAAATGAGACGACTCTTTCTTGAACAATTTCATAAGCAGATCTTCCCCTCCACACCAATCACGAGTTTTTTTATTCCTCTCATATATCGTCGTCACGCCCTTAATGATAGGTTTTGAAAAAGATTTTTCATGTCATTCCCATTTAGGTTTGATTCGGATCCCTCCGTTGTTTCCCTTTCCTCCCGAACCTTTTCCTCGAAATGATAAAGAATCTGGTACACTCGAATTGTATTATTTAAGTGCTTATTGCTTGCCAAAAATCCTAAAAGAGAATTTTTAGAAAAAGCGTTTTGTAGTGATTTCTTTCGCAAAAGTCATGAAGATCTTAAAATGATTGGTGTTTTTTTTCTATTGATTCCTTATTTAGTAAAATTAATATTGATGAAAAAG
Organism: Triticum urartu; assembly: GCF_003073215.2. NCBI lineage: Eukaryota > Viridiplantae > Streptophyta > Magnoliopsida > Poales > Poaceae > Triticum > Triticum urartu. The sequence continues at coordinate 222,851,994 of NC_053027.1, read as the reverse complement.
GGACTGGAGAAGAGTCAACTTTAGGTAGAAGGCGTTCCAATAGTTTAGAGGGTGAAAATCTTGTTGAGAAAATTGATAAAAGTGGGTTTGAAGAGGTCAAAACTTTAGCTAGTGATGTGCCCACTCTTTTGGATTACAAAGACTTCAATTATGATAGTTGCTCTTTGATTGATTGTATTTATTTGTTGCAATCCATGATAAATTCACCCCATGCTTATGAACAAAATAAAGCTTTTACTAAACATATTGGTAATGCTATGATGAAAGCTTTTGAAGAAAAATTGGAATTAGAAGTTTCAATTCCTAAAAAATTGCATGATGAATGGGAACCTACTATCAAAGTCAAGATTAAAAATTATGAGTGCTTTGCTTTGTGTGACTTGGGTGCTAGTGTTTCTACTATTCCGAAATCTTTATGTGATGTGCTTGGTCTTACCGATCTTGAATCATGTTCTCTAAATTTACACTTGGTGGATTCTACTATTAAAAGCCTATGGAAAGAATTAATGATGTTCTTATTCTTGCAAATAGAAATTATGTGCCATAGATTTTATTGTTCTTGATATTGATTGCAATCCGTCTTGTCCAATTATTCTTGGTAGACCGTTTTTACGCACTATCGGTGCTGTGATTGATATGAAAGAAGGCAATATTAAGTTCCAATTTCCTTTGAGAAAGGTTATGGAACGCTTTCCTAGAACAAGAATTAGGCCACCTTATAAATCAATCATGAGGGCATCTTATGGATCTCGAACCAAAGATGACAAAACTTAGATCCTTGCTTTATGCCTAGCTAAGGGTGTAAAACTATAGCGCTTGTTGGTAGGCAACCCAATGAATAAAATTTATTTTTGCTTTTTTGCTTCCTGTTTTTGAGTGTTAGCACAATTATTCTACTGTTATGATTGTGTTTTTTATGTTTTAATTAGTGTTTGTGCCAAGTAAAGCCTTTAGGATCTTCTAGGGTGATAGTTGTTTGTTCTTGCTGAAAAAAACCGAAACTTTTGCACTCACAAAAATAATTATCATTTTTTATCAGAGAGCAATAAAACACCCATTCTAATTGCAGTAGATCTATATACAAATTGCTCAGGCCGTCCTAATTTTTCAGAATTGTTGGAGTTACAAAAGTATTCGAAATAGTCAGATTTCCACAGACTGTTCTGTTTTGACAGATTCTGTCATGTTTGTGTTGTGTGCTTATTTTGATGGCTCTATGGTTTTCTTTGATGAGTTTTTGCATAGAAAAGTTGGAATACAGTAGATATAATGCAAGAACAAAATATGAATTGGTTTGATACATCACCTATGGTAGTGATTTATTATTCTTATACTAACGGATCTCATGAAGGTTTTGTTGAGTTTTGTGTGATTGAAGTTTTCAAGTTTTGCGTTATCTTACGATGGACGAAGGAATAAGGAGTAGAAGATTCTAACCTTGGGGATGCCCCGGCATCCCAAGCAATTATCCAAAAATGAGAAACCAACTAAGCTTGGGAATGCCCCCGAGTGGCATCCCCTCTTTCTTCTAACGACCATCGGTATTTTACTCGAAACTATATTTTTATTCGTCACATACTATGTGTTTTGCTTGGAGCGTCTTGTATGATATGAGTCTTTTCTTGTCTTATTTTGTGTTTTAAGTCTTGATCCCTTGCTGGACACACCTATTTTAGAGAGCCAAAATTATGTCATGACTTGTTAGAATTGCTCTCTATGCTTCACTTAAATTTTTTATGAGCCTTGGACTTGCTCTAGTGCTTCACTTATATCTTTTTGAGCATGGTGTGCTTTATTATTTGAAAGACATGCTCTCTTGGTTCACTTAGATTTATTTGAGAGTTAGTGTTTTTTTAGTAAATTCTCTCTTGTTTCACTTAAATGAATCTAATAGAAAGAAATATTATGCTCATGATCTTCACTTATATTTGTTTGAGCTTGTCAAAAGCAACACATGAAAATTAGTCCCAAAGTGATAGATATAAAAGAAGGATATAATAAAAACTTTCATGAATATCATTGGACAAAATAAACTTGATTCTTAGTAATAGTTTTGAGATATGATGATGTGATATGTGAGTCATCTTGATGAGTAATTATGCTTTAGTAAGAATATTGGTGTTAAGGTTTGTGATTCCCGATGCAAGCACGAAAGTCAATAGTTATGCAATGAAATTATATCCTACTTATGGTGCATTATTCAGTGTTAGTTATGCTTAATTCTCGCTTATGAGATTATTCGTTTCTTGGTTGGTCGCTTCCCAATCTTTTGCTAGCCTTCATTTTGCGCTAAGTATGATCACTACTTGTGCATCCAAAAACCTTTAAACCATTTTTGCCACATGAGTCCACTATATCTACCTATATGTGGTATTCTTTTGCCGTTCTAAGCAAATTTGCATGTGCCATCTCCAATTTTCAAAAATAAACTTCTCTTTTGTGTGTTTGTTTCGCTCGTGGAGCAATGAGGGGTGGCTAATATTTTGCATGCTGGATGTGTTATTCTCAATATGAGTGTTTATTCACTTGTCATTGCATGAGAGTAAGGCAAAGGTATTAGGGATGCCCAGTCCAGAAATGCAAAAAAAATGAATTTACTTTATGTTGTCAAATAATAAATTCCTTGGAAAGTGTTGGTATGGAGGGCACCCGTGGATACGGTTAGCCATGGAAAGTGAAAGTATGGTGGAAAAGAAATAAACTTTATTTTCTGTTTGGGAACCGCCTATGATATATCTAAGCATGGAAAGTATTGGGAACTCTAAGTCGTTTTCATTGGTGGTATGGATACACCTCCCAAAATGTTTGTTTCTCTAAGTTTTTTGCTTTGAGCTCTGGCACCTCTACAAATCCCTACTTCCCTCTGTGGAGGGCCTTTCTTTTACTTTATGCAATTTTTATTTTGAATTTGAGTCTCCATCTTCTCGTATAAAAGCACCAACTAGGAGGCAATTTGATCGTACTTGAGTATTGGACATAGCTAATATGTGAGTGTGTTTCATGAATGGATCAATGGTTGAGCATGATGGGCTAGGGATAGCTTATTTTAGCGTTGATATTTTGAAAGACATGGTTGCTTGTTGATATGCTTGAGTATTTAAATTATCATGTCAAAACTAGACTATTGCTTTGAACAATATAAAAGTCCAACTGTCCATGCTATAAAGAAAAAAATATGATATGACATGTTAGGCAGCATTCCACATCAAAAATTCTGTTTTTACCACTTCCCTACTCGAGGACGAGTAGGAGTTAAGCTTTGGGATGCTGATACGTCTCCAACGTATCTATAATTTTTGATTGTTCCATGTTGTTATATTATCAATCTTGGATGTTTTACAATAATTTTATAGTCATTTTATATCATTTTTGGTACTAACATATTGACATAGTGCCAAGTGCCAGCTGCTATTTTTCCCATGTTTCTTACATCACCGAAAATCAATATCAAACGGAGTCCAAATGCCACGAAACTTTACAGAGAATTTTTATGGTGCAGAAGGAACACATCGGGCCTTGGCTGTGCCTTGGGGGTGCCCCCCGAACCGCCTCTTTCCTCTATAAATACCCCAATATTCCCAAAACACTAGGGGACTTGACAAAATATTGATCCAGCCGCCGCAGAGTCCAGAACCACCAGATCCAATCTAGACACAATCTCAGATGGGGTTTACCACCTCCATTGGTGCCCCTCCGATGATGTGTGAGTAGTTCTTTGTAGACCTTCGGGACCTTAGTAGCTAGATGGCTTCATCTCTCTCTCTCTCTTGATTCTCAATTTAATGGTCTCTTGGAGATCCATATGATGTAACTCTTTTTGTGGTGTGTTTGCTAGGATCGATGAACTTTGAGTTTATGATTAGATCTATCTTTTTATATCCATGAAAGTATTTGAGTTTCTTTGATCTCTTTTATGCATGATCTCTTATAGCCTCGTATTTCTTCTCCGATATTTGGGTTTTGTTTGGCCAACTTGATCTATTTATCTTGCAATGGGAAGAGGTGCTTTGTAGTGGGTTCGATCTTACGGTGCTTGATCCTAGTGACAGAAAGGGAACCAACATGTATGTATCGTTGCTACTAAGGATAAAACGATGGGGTCTATCTCTACATAGATAGATCTTTTCTACATCATGTCATCGTTCTTATTGCATTACTTCGTTTCTCCATGAACTTAATACACTAGATGCATGCTGGGTAATGGTCGATGTGTGGAGTAATACTAGTAGATGCAGGCAGGAGTCGGTCTACTAATCTTGGACGTGATGCCTATATAATGATCATTGCCTGGATATCGTCACGAGTATTTGAAGTTCTATCAATTGCCCAACAGTAATTTGTTCACCCTCTGCTTTGCTATTTTTCTCGAGAGAAGCCACTAGTGAAATCTATGGCCCCCAGGTCTCTTTCTCATATTATTTGCCTTTGCGATCTACTTTTATTTGCTTTTATTTTTAGATCTATTAATCAAAAAAACCCAAAATACTTTGCTGCACTTTATTTTATTTGTGATGTATTTATCCAATCTATTACAACCTTTCTCTCATCACCCACCAATTTCTGGCACCGTTACCCAAAAGGGATTAACAACCCCTTTAACACGTCAGGTTGCGAGGATTTGTTATCTGTGTGCAGGGGCTGTTTACGTTGTGTTGCTTGGTTCTCCTACTGGTTCGATAACCTTGGTTTCATATCTGAGGGAAATATCTACTGCCGTTGTGCTGCATCATCCCTTCCTCTTTGGGGAAATACCGACGTAGCTTCAAGCGACATCAGCAGGTCGGGGTTTTCTTGACGAAAATAAGGAACAAGATGAGGGAGAAGCGAGTTGGGGTTTTCTTCAAGAGAGGAAGCTGAGGGAGAAGAGTGAAATGATGGTTGCTTCGTCCGTCCAACTTACTACTGGAAAGGTGGAGGTTTTGTGATTTGACGGCTCATTGGGCATTACTACGGCACTTCGATTGGGGTAGTCTACCGTGCAGTTGGGCACTCTAGTATGGAGTAATTTAGTGCATGGCTAGTGGACCCTGATGCTGGCTCTCCCACATGTCGGCGAAAGTGAGTAGCAAGGTTCCCAACGACCGTCGAAGAAGATCTGCACGGTAGAGCGTGTCCACTGTTTATGAAGAAAAAAATGATTACAGGAAGCATTTCTACTCTTATGACGGAGGAGTGCGAAACATGGCAGCCACTTGAACTTACACAGTGCTCCTACTACTAGGCATGTGCAATGGTTCATACGTCAGTACTACATAATCTTGTTACTAGTGTAGTAAGATATGACAATAACAAATGATGTTGTGCGCATGTCAACTATATGAACAGTAATGTGACATAGTACCCTTTTTTGACTGTACGGTCGAGAATGAACGGTGAGATCAATGGTAACAGAACTAGGTCTACAATGGATGAAGAGTATGGTGCTACAGTACTCCACAGACCATGAACCATATGAAGCACAAATCAGTGTTAGGCAGGGTGTATGAAGGGTGCATGGGATGGGAGCAAATGTTCCCTTCTCGACCCACTTTTGGGTGTTTGGAAGAGTGCAAGGGTGCATGAGTCCACACTATTAGGTTAACACAAATACACTAGGAGCATGCATGGAGAGGGGTGCTGAGATGAGCATGCACGAAGAGGGAACAACTATATTAGGATGAGAATGCAACCAAACACACCCACACGCTTTGTGCTACAGTGATCTGCACCGTCTGAGTTTGATCCAACGGTCATGTTGCACCGAGACATGGACATGCCCATGTAGAGGACGCCTAAACACCATTGAAGTCCCTCTACTTCTCGAGGCGCATGACGTTGGTGATGCAGGGTGCCACCGCCCGCAGAGCCCGCTCCTGGTCGACGGGAGCCAGCTCGTCAAACACAGCGCCCAATGGGACGGATGGATTCCGATGACGTAGCCCTGAGAGGATTCAACTGGCAACGGCGAAGGCAACCCTCAACCCCTCCTTGTCCAGCTCCGCCCCCACCATCGTGCAGAGATGGCTCAGCTCCTCAGAGATATAGGTGAAGAAGGAGACCGGGTCAGGAAGCTGTAGCTCGTTGAAGTCGACGGGATGGTCGAACAGGTTTAGCCCGACGCCCGACATGGTCGCGCTGGCACGACGGTAGGCACCACGCACCCACAACACGTGCGTGGCAACATGGTCCACCAAGTGTCTGAGGCAATCCTGGACCTCGTCACGATCGGCCCGCTCGCACTCCAGCCGGCTCGCCTGACTGCCTATCGTATCTCCCGCTTTCTGTAGCAATGTCGCTGATGCCTCGACCATCTTTGTGGTGGACGCCTGCCGCTTTTGAAGCTCTGTGAACTCCCTCACATAAAGGAGGAGCATGGCATTCCTCTCCTCCTTGAGCTCACGGAGCTCTACGTCCTTGGCCCTGAGCTCTGCATCCTTGGCCTGGACCTCCTGTGTCAGGCGCCTCATCTCAGACTCCGTGATCTGGTGCACCGCCATGGAACTAGGTAGAAGCAATGGGAAGAGGAAGCAAAGGGGGCAAAACGGCTTAAAGGCAATCTACGGAATGGAAGAGGGAGCCAGCTGAGGCGCGGGCTGAATCCTTTGGTTTTCACCATGGGAAAACACCAGTTGACGACTTCTCGCATCAAGGAGCAGTGGATTTTACAGGTGGAGTCATCGTGACTAATTGCTTCCGCGCCTGCTCCCGTCAATCAAAAAATAAAAATCATGCTGCGTTTGCTGTATCCAAAGACCATAGCAACGCTGCGGTGGATATTTAAATTTACCTGCCGGCAAGGACATAAAAAAGGGGTGAAAAAACAAATGTGGCGGTGGCCTAGCTAATCGGTCGCACTAGCCCAACTAGCTAGCCACTGTGCTTCACTGATGTACTCGGCGGGAAAGGTGGTCTTTCGTGATTTGATGACTTATTTACTTTCTTTGGCGCTACGGCCGAGGAGGACACAGAAAACACGTGGTAGGGCATCCCACGTCTCGGCAAGGAAGAAAATATGCATGCACCACCCGGGAGGACCCCAAAACCGCACGGTAGGGTGTGCCACGTCTCAGCACGGAGGAAAAATGTGCTAGTAAAAATATACTATATCAGACGTACTACCTATGGTTCGACCTCGGGACCCAGCCAGTTGGTCAAAAACACCCCACTAGCCACACAGCTTCATCATGCTAACATGGCACGGAGGATAGGTGTGGTTAGCTCCGTCTCGACTAGCCACAACATCTCTTGTTCTAGGCGATTCTTCTATTTTCCAAGCTTTTTTAGTTATAATAACACCACGGCAGCGTCGCTCTTCATGTGTGCCCATGCATCTAAAGGTTAGACAATGGAGAGGAGAGAGAGATCACAGACTTGGGACCCACTAGTAAGTGAGTCAACGGTCATGCACGTGTTGACGAGCCACTCATCTACTCTACTCAACATAATACTGTATAAAATCAAGTTATGGGACAAAGCCAACAACCGTTGTTGTTTCAGGCTATCGACTTACGCTTTGTAGTCCAGGTTGGCTGTTCAAATCCCGTCTTTCAGATTTGTTAGTTTTAGGTCCAAATTTGATCAATGACAAGTGGGACCCCCGTGTGTTGTTCCGATATTTCAGTGTAGGATGGTTTTTTTAAACAAACACTTTGCGCGGTTAGACAAGTAACGGCATGAGTTACACATATTTTGCAAGTTTAGGAACAAAAATGACAGCGGCATAGAATATCAAATCCACCCCACAGTTTAGATGCTATGGTGATACGAGTTTTTACGTAGTTGGAACTGAGATCCAATGGCTTGGGAGTAGTCTTTGTAATTATGCGCAATTTCCAAACTCTCCATGGTTTTTTTGTAAATAAAACATTCAGGCCTCGTGTGTGCCATTGCATCTTGGATCCAGTGGCTCCCAGTTTCTCATATTAGGTGCTCCTCATAGCTTAATTAGTCGCTACGGTGATACGAGCATCTAGGTCATATGATCTGTGATCATATGCCACATGCGTAGTACTTGTACTTTCTGCGCAATTCCCAAACTCTCTCAGGCATATATTGCAAAAACATTCAAACCTCCTACTGTGAGCCGTTAGATCTCCGAGAACTCGTACACCATAGAATCTATGATGCGGGAGCACCTCATATTCTCCCATGCGAGAAAACATCAGGTGCTCTCGCAGCTTGGATGCTACGGTGATATGAGCTTCGAGGTCGTTCGATCTGAGATCCAATGGCATCTGAGCAGTCTTTTTGCTTGTAAGCAGAGGCCGAACTCTTTGGGGGCTTTTCTGCAAAAAAACATTCGAACCACCAAGGAGGTGTTGGATCACAGATCCAACGGCTCCGAAGGGCTTGTATCACCAAAGCATCTAAGGTGTGGTAGCACATTATATTCTTACATATATGAGAATATGAGGTCCTCCTTCATCTTAGATGCTACGGTGGTACGAGCTTCGAGGTCGTTGGATATGGGATCCAAGGGCATCTGAGTAGTTTTTGTACAAATTGTGTGCAATTCTCATTAAGGTTTCCTATAAAAATATTAAGAGATCCTGTGAGCTGCTATATCTCAGATCTACAAGCTCCAAGCAACCCGTATCAGCATATAGCATCTGAGGTGTGGGGGCACATGATATTCTCCCGAGGAGGGGGGTGCACAACCAATCGGTGTTTGGGAGGGTGGGGACAAATATAATGTTCCAATAATATAATCTAAACAATCCTAAATAGAGCTTCACAATTTTATCTAAGGTCGAGGGGTTAACCCCTGACAATCTACATAGCTCCGCCTAAACACAACATTTGCATGTATGTAGTACTAGACTTAATATTCATGTTTCAGTTTCCTGTTCATTTTAAATATTTAATTGAGGACCATGCATGTATTACATTTTACTCCCTTCATTCCTAAATATTAGTCTTTTAGAGATTTCGAATGGACTGCCACATACGGATGCATATAGACATATTTTAGAGTGTAGATTCGCTCATTTTGTTCCATACGTAGTCACTTGTTGAAATCTCTAAAAGACAAATATTAGGAACAGAGGGAGTATTTTTTAATTCGTGTCATACATTCATGGTTTGGAAAAATAGATGCACTATACTTACTGGACTGTTGTTGTATTCGTGTGTGTGTGTGTGTGTGGTCATATGCTTGATACATACAAAGTTTTATCACCATCATACCGTTCATCTTTTAAATTTGAATTTGTAATGAAAAGCTTACTAGGGATACCATGAAATTTGAAATCCACATTGAGATCACTATATTACAAACTCACACTAATTCAAGAACTCATCATAAATCAATTACCATGTTGAGATTACTATTTGCAAGGAAAATACGGGCATTGTAATACACATAGATTCGTTTGGCAATTTAAAAGATTCCTTTCATATTATCGAATGGTAGCACCCAACGGCGTACTAGCCAGATCCTGGCTTGTGTTGATCCTAAAAAAGAAACCCATGTCTCGTGACCTTCTGGTGGCGTGCGTGGTACACACATTAGCCAACCCCAACCAGTCGAGCCTCCGCGTTTCGAGTCAAAATATCTGGCGGCCAGAATTCCAGCCCTAGGAAATTCCCCTCATGTCCTTGGTCCATAATGACTACCGATGAACAACGGAGGGTTACTTTAGTAACTAGACAACGTTACCTACCATGCCGAGCTCGGTTCAATTCCCTCGGTCGCCGCTACCCAAGGTCACCCATCAACTCCATTGCCTAGTACTAATAGGAGTACTACAATAGGATGAGCACAGAATTGAGCCCCATTTGTTCGTGCTAGTACTTAATTAATATACCAGGTAATGCACTGGTACGGAGGGATTATCCTTTTACTCTGCATATATATATATACATATAACTTGTCTGAAGTCTAACTAAGCAAAATGTTTGACCAAATCCTTTCTTAAGAAATACAACAGTAAAGATGTATCGCTTGAAAATTTATTACATGATGCAGGCCACGATATTATTTCGAATCCTGGATTTTAAATTTCAGAAAATCGAAAGTGACCAGAAATTCATGAAACTGAGCATGGTCTCGTGATATGGCACAAATATTCCAACGTAATTTTTTCCTTCAATTTGAGACAAGCTGCTTATGAGAAGTTGCACAAATGAAGAGCCAAGGTATTTTGGAACAAAGACCTGTCACATTAAGGCGAATGCTTTCACTATTCAAACAGTGGACATTTACGTGCCGCCATGAGTCCCGCTTCTGATCGGCAGGTGCAGCCTGAGCAAGCGTGTGAGTCGACGGGAGGCGTGCGAGCAGACCGCTACGCAGGCTCACCGGGAGGCGAGCCCTTTGACCAGGCTCCGCCGCCCACCTTCGTCCCAACTGCCCCCACTTTTAATGGCGCCGGTGCCGCAGTTTAAAATCACCCCCGCACTACCCGGTAACGCTAAACTCTTCTCTCTTCCTCTCCGATTCTCATGATGGTAAGCCCTTACTCTTCCAGTTTCCTGAGGAAGACACCCAGCCGGAGTCAAGAAGATAAGGCGCTTTGGGACGAGCTTGAACCAGCCTTGAAGGAACACGCGACGCCTGACGCCACTCCCATTCCGCCTCCCATCGCCCCGACTGCGCCAACGCCCATCCCCACAGCATTGATGGGCTGGTAGCCGCACATTGTCGCCGAGCTTGATGCCACTGGGTTCCACGAGGTCCCCGCCGACTTTCACGCGACCGTGCAGCTGCCAGGGCATACGCCTGCGCGTGCACTGACGCGCACGCCCCTGCCAGTGCCCGTGCACATGAATGTCTCCATCGCGCCGTTGCCAGCGCGTGTCCCCGCACGGGTACCAGTGCCCTCAGCAGCATGGATGGCCGCCTGAAAGGATCGAGAAGAGGTGTCTAGAGGGGGGGGTGAATAGACTCTTAATAAAGAAAAGTAGTAGTTTTAATTTCTTCAAGTTAAGGTGGAGTTTTAGCGCAAGTTTAAACATTCACGATACATTCAAGAAAGCATGGCAAGAGTATATAAGCAGCGGAAAGTAAAGCATGAAATTTGCAAGAAAGTAAAGGGATGGGATTGGAGTGTGCAAACGCAATTGGAGACACGGAGATTTTTGGCGTGGTTCCGATAGGTGGTGCTATCGTACATCCATGTTGATGGAGACTTCAACCCATGAAGGGTAACAGTTGCGTGAGTCCACGGAGGGCTCCACCCACGAAGGGTCAACGAAGATGCAACCTTGTCTATCCCACCATGACCATCACCCACGAAGGACTTCCCTCACTAGGGTAGATCTTCACAAAGTAGGCGATCTCCTTGCCCATACAAACTCCTTGGTTCAACTCCACAATTTTGACGGAGGCTCCCAAGTGACACCTAACCAAGCTAGGAGACACCACTCTCCAAAAGGTAATAAATGGTGTGTTGATGATGAACTCCTTGCTCTTGTGCTTCAAATGATAGTCTCCCTAACATTCAACTCTCTCTCATAGGATTGGATTTCGTAGAAAGATTATTTGAGTGGAAAGCAACTTGGGGAAGGCTAGAGATCAAGATTTATGTGGTTGGAATGGAATATCTTGACCTCAACACAAGTGTAGGTGGTTCTCTCTCAGAAAATGTATGTTGGAAGTGTAGGCATGTTCTGATGGCTCTCTCCATGAATGAAGAGTGAGTGGAGGGGTATATATAGCCTCCACACAAAATCTAACCATTACACACAAATCTCCAAACTCGATGAGACTGAATTATAAAACTCGGTCAAACCGATTTAGTTCAAAATGTGAACGTTAGGATTTTCGGTGGGACCGACATGTCAAGTCGGTGGGACCAATTTCATTAGGGTTAGGGAATAATGTAATCTCAATGAGACCGATACACAAACTCGGTGGGACCGATTTTGTTAATAGACGAACAGAGAGTTGGTCAGGCAAACTCGGTGGGACCGATTCGCTCATCTCGGTTAGACCGAAACATTACGAAGGGGAAACAGAGAGTTTGCATTGCAATCTTAGTGGGAACGATCGCTCATCTCAGTTGGACCGAAATGTTACGAAGGGAAACAGAGAGGTTGCAATCCCATCTCGGTGAGACCGAGATCCCAATCGGTGAGTCCGAAGTGACTAGGGTTTGTGGCAGTGGCTATGTCAAGTGAACTTGGTGGCGCCGGATAGAAGATTTCGGTGGGGCCGAGTTTGACTTTTGGTTTGGGACATATGTGGATATGAGAAAGTAGTTGAGGGTTTTTGGAGCATATCACTAAGAATTTTGAGCAAGTAACTCATTAAGCAACACCTCACACCCTTTTAATAGTATTGGCTTTTCTTATGGACTCAATGTGATCTTGGATCACTAAACGTAAAATGTAGAGTCTTGTGCTTTGAGCTTGAGCCATTCTTTTGTCCTTAGCATTTTGAGGGGTCCACTTTCCAATCCATGCCATGCCAATCATTGAGCTTTCCTGAAATATTTATCTTAAAATAGCATTAGTTCAATGAGTTATATGTTTTTAGGAATTACCAAAACCACCTAGGGATAGTTGCACATTCATGCGTAGAGGTGCATGCCGCATTCAAGCAGATCGGCCTCACCCAAGCCGAGGTCGACGATGTTCAGAAGGGGGCCTCCTCTTCTCCCTTGTCGGCCCTCTCTGCCAGATCCGACGTCAACAACCCGACCACGACTGTGCCACCACCACCGCCGCCACTGGAGCCGCGTGCCGCTCCACCTCCAAGCACGCTGCCACATCCGTAGGCGCTGGCTGGCAGCCAACCGGGCGCCCGTCTGATCAACGACGGACCACCGCTGCTTCCAGTACCAAAGCATCCGTCACCACCGGAGCACGGTCATCACCAACAACCGCGCGAGGATTACTTCACCAAGCTACCGAAACACAATTTCCCTCGCTTCGATGGGGAGTACCCGCACGTGTGGCTGGATCGATGCCTGGCGTATTTTGAGCTCTACCGCGTGCCGGAGCACAGTTGGGTGACCACCGGAGCGCTCTATGTGGAGGGGCACGCTGCACTCTGGTTACGCGCATTTCGGCAACAGAATCCGATTCTCCGCTGGGATATGTTCAGGCACGCGATTGAGGAGGAGTTTGGACCGGATGAATTTGAGTCCCTGATGCATAGCCTTTTGCAATTGCGGCAGACTGGCAGCGTGATTGAGTACAGACAGCAATTCGAGGTTCTCATGTACAATTTTTTGGCCCTGGATGCAACCCTGAGTCCCAAATTATTTATTACACAGTTTCTGATGGGCCTTAAGGATGAGCTGCGCACTGCCGTACACCTTCAAGCACCCAACAGCATCACCCGCGCCACAGTTTTTGCAAGAATCCAGGAAGAGGAGCTCACAAATTTGCACCCCAAATCACGACCATTGCCAGCAGGTCGACCGCCTCCATTGCCCCACTCTGCACCAACTCAGGGACGCCCCCCGGCAGCAGCAACCATTGTGCCAGCGGGGAACCCACCCAAACCGATCGCCGCAGCCAAACAAGCGGCAGATGATTTCGGCAGAGAGCGGCAGTTACGGGATTACAGGCGCCAACATGGCCTGTGTTTCCGCTGTGGCGAGAAGTACTCCAGGGAGCATTAGTGCAAGCGATCAGCTCAGTTACTTACCATTGAGGTCGGAGAATATGGAGAGGTCCTGTCAGATGATGTTGTGCACGCCCTGGAATTGTTAGATGTACCAGTGGTGGATGACGCCGCGTGCTGCCTCCTGTCAGCGCATGCTGCAGAGGGCACAGAAGTGGCAGAAACCATCAGACTTCGCGCTACTGTGGGAGAGAGACAATGTTGTTACTCGTCGACTCCGGCAGTACACATAGTTTCATCAGCACGGCTTTTGCAGAGCATGTTGCAACTCCGACAACCAAGATGCCGGCAGTGGTTGTTCGCGTCGCCACAAGGGTACCAAGACTGGGATGACATGTAGAGAATGAGTACTAGGTACTCCTATTGGATGTAGACATGTCTCCAAGGATAAAGATATGCAACAAGTTCAAGATTTCCTTCCCTTAGATGTCTTTCTCCCCCTGAATCTTATATTTGATAATGGGAGAATATAGGGAATAGAAAAATAGAGCAAAACTGAAACATAAGACAAACTAACATGTCTTTCCCCTCTTAAAGACATGTGACTTCTCTCCTCTTGAATACCAAGCATATGGGGTCTCTCTCTCTGTTAGATGCGATTAAGCATTCTCCCCCTTTGAAGTACTCTCCCCCTTTTTAAGTGAGTAAGCTTTGATGTGATCTCTCTCTCCCCCTTTGACATCAATTTCCAAGAAGGGATCTTCTGGATTGTGAGTCAAATTAGGTTTGGTCCTTGATTCACAGAGCAAAGAAGAATTTAGAGTGTGATGCTAGTAGAGGACAAGAATCATTGAGTGGAGCTGGAGAAAAAATGCAGGACGCAAGTGGAAAATTGTCTTCCCAGCACTAAAATCGATAGCACCGAGTTGTATTCTTCGGTGGCACCGAGTTCAACATAGGGACAACATTTTGTCACCTCAACTCACTAGGAAAATAAGATCCCACAAAGGTTTGCAAGGAATTATCGGAAGGATTTGCAATTAATTTGATGCAAGGAATGCAGAACAAAACAAAGAAAAGAAAAGGGAAACAAACATGCAAGAGACAAATGCAAAAAAATACAGAGAAACACTAGAGAACTTCATCTAGAACTGGTCGGTGACAAAGTCACCTATGTTAGAGTATATTGACTAAGGAGTCAAGTTAGAACACTTGATCGTAGGTCATACTCATCGTCTAAGCTCAAAATGGGGTTACCATTTTTAGTTTAAGCATTTGATGTATTTGCATCTTGATGAGTTCCTTTGACCCATGACTTGGGGTAAAGCTTCTCTAAGATGGAATAGCATACCTTGGGTGGTGATGTTGAACTTGATCATGTAGTTGAACTTGTGTGGGATGCTCAAGGTTGATGTAGCTCATCAAGGATTGGGAGCACCACTTGTAGCTTGAGTTCATCTACCTACATGGGTTAGTCTTGCAAGGAAGAGCACTTGTGTATCCAAATTGACAATCATGAATTTGGTACCAAATGAAATTTGATATATAGAAATGGTCAAAGGATATGTTGAAAGGTTTCATGCTTGCTTGTCTTCAACCACCATATTGTAGAGACTTGATGATGTAGAGATTGCCCAAGATGTGAGTGATTTGCAATCTCATAGATTTTGGTTCATCCAAGTACCTACAAGGGTTAGATAGCATGCAAGGGTGCAAATATATCCAAGATATATGATCATCATCATAAGAGAAATATCAAGGATTAGTCAAAGGCTCATGCCTTGCATGTATCCAAATGGAGTTTCTACTCCAAGTTTGAGGCATCAATGATGTTCAATTCACCTCTCAAACGGCAAAATACTTTATCATCAAGCGGCTTGGTGAATATATCCGCCAATTGCTTATCAGTACGAACATGCTTAAGATCAATGTCCCCTTTGGCAACATGATCTCAAATCAAGTGATGACGAACTTCAATATGCTTGTTTCGAGAATGTTGCACGGGATTATGAGCAATCTTAATAGCACTTTCATTGTCACAAAGCAATGGAACATGTTTCACATAGATCCCATAATCTTTAAGAGTTTGGTTCATCCAAAGTAACTGAGCACAACATGAATCGGCGGCAATGTATTCCGCTTCGCGGTGGATAAGGATACCGAGTTTTGTTTCTTGGAAGACCAAGATACAAGAGATCTACCAAGAAATTGACAAGTACCTGAAGTGGACTTTCTATCAACCTTGTCACCGGCATAGTCCGAGTCAGAATAGCCAACAAGATCAAAAGAAGACCTCTTAGGATACCAAATGCCAAAATTTGGTGTATGGATTAGGTATCTCACTATCCTTTTCACAGCCTTAAGATGACATTCTTTGGGGGCCGCTTGATATCGTGCACACATGCACACACTTAGCATAATATTGGGATGGGAGGCACATAGATATAACAATGAACCAATCATATAGCGATAAACCTTTTGGTCAACTGGTTTGCCATCCTTGGTTAAGTGAAGATGTTCGCTAGTACGCATGGGAGTTTTCATACCTTTGCTTTCTTGCATGTTGAACTTCTTGAATAAGTCCTTGCTATACTTTGTTTGGGAAACAAATGTGCCTTCCTTAGTTTGCTTGATTTGCAAACCAAGGAAGAATTTGAGTTCACTCATCATAGACATCTCAAACTTCTCCGACATTAGCTTTCCAAACTTTTCACTAAAATGAGGGTTAGTTGAACCAAATATGATATCATCAACATAAATTCAGCACACAAATAATTCACCATTAACCCTTTTAGTAAAAAGAGTAGAATCAATCTTTCCAATCTCAAAGCCTTTTTCAATAAGGAACTTGGTCAAGCATTTGTACCACGCTCTAGGAGCTTGTTTAAGACCATAAAGAGCTTTATGAAGTTTGTAAACATGATCGGGTTTCTTAGGATTAACAAACCCGGGAGGTTGTTTAACATAAACTTCCTCCTCAATTTCACCATTTATAAAAGCACTTTTAATGTCCATTTGGTTCAAGGTGATATCATGGTGATTAGCATAGGCAAGTAAGATGCAGATGGACTCAAGTCTAGCAACAGGGGCATATGTCTTACTGTAGTCCATACATTTGACTTGAGTGTAGCCTTGGGCGACAAGACGTGCTTTGTTGCGAACTACTTGTCCATCTTCGTCTTGCTTGTTGCGAAACACCCATTTGGTACCGATGATGTTGTGGTTGTTGTCGGGCTTCTCGACTAATGTTCACACTTGGTTTCTCTCAAAATTGTGTAGCTCTTCATGCATGGCATTTATCCAATCCGGATCTTCCAATGCTTCTTCAACCTTCATAGGTTCAATGCTAGAGATGAATGAATAATGTTCACAAAAATTAGCCAAACGAGTTTTAGAGCGAGTGATTCTCCCGGTTTGAATATCGTTGAAGATTTGTTCAACGGGATGGTCTCGCGAAACTCTTGCTCGAACTCGTGGGAGCTTTTGTTTGGGTCGGGGTGGAGCATCTTCTTCATCATCTCGTTCTTCTTCTTGGCCTTCTTCGTTGTTGATGTTGTTATTCTCTTGTCGAGGTGGAGAAGGAGGTTGATGAGGTTCATCTTGGTGTACTTCCCCGTTTTCTTCATCTTGGCGTGTTCCACTTGTGGATGCTTCCATGTCATCTATTGGTTCACCTTGTCGTGAGGTAGAAGCTTCCACTTAGACGGACGAGGTACTCTCCTTCACTTCCGTTGGACGAATCTTGCCAATAGACAAGTATTGGATTGCTTCCGAAGGGTCTCTGTATCCTACATCAATTGGCAATGGCTCTACTTGTGAGACGTTAGATTCATCAAACTTCACATCTACTGTCTCTTCAACCTTTCGGGTCAAATTGTTGTAGACACGATAAGTGTGAGAGTTTGAGCCATAACCAAGTAGGAAACCCTCATGAGATTTAGGATCAAATTTAGAAGGACGATGCTTATCAAGAATGTAACACTTTGAGCCAAATACTCAAAAGTATCCAACTTGGGGTTTGTTACCGGTGAGATGTTTGTATGCCGTCTTGCCGAGTAGCTTGTGAAGATACAAGCGATTTGTTGCATGCCAAGTTGTCTCAACCGCTTCCGCCCAAAAGTGTTTTGGAGTCTTGTACTCATCAAGCATCGTTCTCTCCATCTCGATAAGAGTCCGGTTCTTCCTCTCAACAACTCCATTTTGTTGAGGCGTGTATGTAGCCGAGAACTCATGTGAAATCCCTTCTTCGTCAAGAAAGGTATCCACATTTGCGTTCTTGAACTCCGTTCCATTGTTGCTTCAAACTTTCTTGATCTTCACTTCAAATTGATTTTGTGCCTTCCTAGCGAAGTTCTTGAAGATCTTTTGGACCTGTGATTTATCATCAAGAAAGAACACCCACGTAAATCTTTAAAAATCATCGACTATGACTAGACCAAATGAGTTACCACCGAGACTTTTGTAGGCATTGGGACCGAAGAGATCCATATGAAGTAGCTCGAGAGGTCTTCTCGTGGTCATGATGTTCTTCATGGGATGACTTCCTCCAACTTGTTTTCCTGCTTGACAAGCACTACACAATCTATCCTTGTCAAATATAACATATTTCACTCCAAGGATATGATCACCTTTAATAAGCTTATCAAGATTTCGCATGCCCACATGACCTAAACTTCTATGCCACAACCAACCTTTAGAAGACTTAGCAATTAAGCAAGTTCTAGGTTGAGCCTTTTTAGTGAAATCAACAATGTAGAGATCACCTCTACGTATACCGGTAAAGACCATATTGTGGTTATCTCTATGAAACACTTGGCAATCTACTTCAGTAAATAGAACATTGAAACCAAAGTCAGCAAGTCTAGATACGGAAAGTAAATTGTATCCAAGAGATTCAACGAGCATAACATTTTGTATGGAGCTATCATGTGAGATGGCCACCTTACCCTTAGAGTTGTCACCAAAAGTGACATACTTTCTAGGTCTGTCGTTTTCAGCAAGCTCACGAAACATATCCTTGTCTCCAGTCATGTGATCGGTACACCCACTATCAAGAACCCATTCCTTTCCTCCAACCATGTAGCCGCGAAGATTTGCCATAAGACCAAAGTGTCTCATAGACTCATCTAGATCAAAGTCACTATCATCATCCTCATCATAGTATCCATGTTAAACATCGTCTTGTGATGGATCAATTCCTAGAGAGGGTAATTCATTAGATAAATGGTCATCACAGTAGTTATCTTTATGAATTCTAATGGCTTCGGAGATGATATTGCTAATGATTCCAACATCTCCTTTGGCATGTGTGAGATTAGTAAGCTCAAATAGACAATTACCAAATTTGGGATCATTGGAACTCACCTTACTCAAAGCAATAGACTTATGAAGAATTTCATCCAAGTTTTGCAAGGAATAGTTTGGAAATCGTTCCTCAAGAAATCTCCATATGGTGTAGGCACAATCAAGAGCAGGCAAGCTAGCAAACAAGTTTCTAGGCAATCGTCTAGTGATTAGGTTAACAGTTCTAAGATTACGGATCATGTCGATAGACTCATTGATACGTGTCCATCGTATCTACTTTTCAAACACCTTTGACCTTGTTTTGGACTCTAACTTGCATGATTTGAATGGAACTAACACGGACTGACGCTATTTTCAGCAGAATTGCCATGGTGTTATTTTTGTGCAGAAATAAAAGTTCTCAGAATGACCTGAAACTTCATGGAGAATACTTTAGGAATTTATAAAAAATACTGGCGAAAGAATCAACACCAAGGGGCCCACACCCTGTCCACGCGCCCCCCTGTCTCGTGGGCCCCCTGAGGCTCCACCAACCTCAACTCCAACTCTATATATTCACGCTCGGGGAGAAAAAATAAAGGAGAAGGATTCGTCGCGTTTTACGATACGGAGCCGCCCCCAAGCCCTAATCTCTCTCGGGAGGGCTGATCTGGAGTCTGTTCGGGGCTCTGGAGAGGGGAATCCATCGCCATCGTCATCATAAACCTTCCTCCATTACCAATTTCATGATGCTCACCACCATGCGTGAGTAATTCCATCATAGGCTTGCTGGACGGTAATGGGTTGGATGAGATTTATCGTCTAATCGAGTTAGTTTTGTTAGGGTTTGATCCCTAGTATCCATTATGTTCGGAGATTGATGTTGTTATGACTTTGCTATGCTTAATGCTTGTCACTAGGGCCCGAGTGCCATGATTTCAGATCTAAACCTATTATGTTTTCATGAATATATGTGAGTTCTTGTTCCTATTTTGCAAGTCAATAGTCACCTACTATGTGTTATGATCCGGTAACCCCGAAGTGACAATAATCGGTACCACTCCCGGTGATGAGTATAGTTTGAGTAGTTCATGTATTCACTAAGAGTTAATGCTTTGTTCCGGTACTCTATTAAAAGGAGGCATTAATATCCCTTAGTTTCCAATAGGACCCCGCTACCACGGGATGGTAGGACAAAAGATGTCATGCAAGTTCTTTTCCATAAGCACGTATGACTATATTTGGAATACATGCCTACATTACATTGATGAACCGGAGCTAGTTCTGTGTCACCCTATGTTATAACCGTTGCATGAGGAATCGCATCCGACATAATTATCCATCACTCATCCATTGCCTACGAGCTTTTCACATATTGATCTTTGCTTAGTTACTTTACCGTTGCTACTGTTACAATCACTACAAAACCAATACTATTACTTTTACCACTGCTACCGTTACTTCCATATTACATTGCTACTAAATACTTTGCTGCAAATTAAGTCTTTCAGGTGCGATTGAATTGACAACTCAACTGTTAATACTTGAGAATATTCTTTGGCTCCCCTTGTGTCGAATCAATAAATTTGGGTTGAATACTCTACCCTCGAAAACTTTTGCAATCCCCTATACTTGTGGGTTATCAAGACTATTTTCTAGCGCCGTTGCCGGAGAGCATAGCTCTATTCTTCGAGTCACTTGGGATTTTATATCGGTTGAGCACTATGAGGAAACTGAAAGATGAAAGAACCAAGATTTTCCCCTCAACTACGAGGGCAGGTAAGGAACTGCCATCTAGCTCTGCACTTGATTCACTCTCTATTATGAGTAAATTTGCAACACCTACTCCTACTATTGATTCTGATATGTCGCATGTTATTGATGATGCCACTTCTGCTTTGCATGATTCTTATGATGAAACTACTTCTATGCTTGATAATACTGTGCCATTAGGTGAATTTCTTGATGAACAACTTGCTAGGGTTAGAGAGAATGAAATTATTGAAACTGATAATATTGATGAAAGTGATGATGAAGATTCTCCCCTAGATATGAATTGTCTATTGTGCCTAAAGGTTATGTTATGGATGAAGAAACTAATGAAGCTATGTACCTAGGGTAGGGTCATGGATCTGTTCAAGATACCCTCCCCAAGGACATCCCTAAAGGCACGAGGAGCATTTGAAGAAAAATCATCATCCACTCGACCATGAAGTTATGTTCCACTCGACAATCCTGAAGACACTCGACCGTATAGATAATCATTCGACTACCAGAAGATCTAGAGCCTCTCCACTCTACAACGGTCGAGAATTAAGTCATAGATTTAATGGTCATTATGTATCTTTATTACAGGCATTACCAGTAACGTCTCCATCTTTATGTACCTTAAACCCTTTGTAATTGAGGGCGGGAGGGGTCTGGCGAACTCTATATAAGCCACCCCCTCCTCAGGGACAAGGGTTCACACCCCCTGTAACACACACGCATATAATCCAGTCGACCGCCTCCGGGCTCCAAGACGTAGGGCTGTTACTTCCTCCGAGAAGGGCCTGAACTCGTAAAACTCGCGTGTACAACTCCTCCATAGCTAGGATCTTGCCTCTACATTCCTACCCCCCATTCTACTGTCAGACTTAGAACCACAATAGTTGGCGCCCACCGTGGGGCAGGTGTCTTAGCGACTTTTTTGGAGAAGTTGCAATTTTGCCGATCCCCTTCATCATGGTTGCAGGCGGAGGTTTGGCTGAGGGCCGCGAGATCCGTCTCGGCGTGCTCGTGTTTGTCGCCGACGACTCCGCTTGGCTTCAGGAGGCTCCACTCGACGTCGACGCACTCCCTGTCCGCGGGACAACGCACTTTCACGCGTGCGTCCGCGGCGTCCTCTTGCGGCAGTCGTCGACCCAATATCGGTCAGCTCCTGTAGCTTCCCCCCTCCCTGCAGCCCGTCGGAACAAACGTTCTGGTCAATCGAGGCTTCAGCGGTGGGTGAAGAATGCGGTGGCTCGCTAGTCGGCCACCCCCCAAGTCGCGGCAATCAAGCCCGACGAAACTCTCTATGGCCTGTTCGATCTGCCGACTGGCTCCGTAGAGACTGTGTCCGAGTGCGACAGCAGCAACCCTGCGGCGGAAGTTTTGATGGTTAATGGACCATGCAGTCCTCCTGGCTTCACCCGTGAAGACGGAGGCGATGGGGGCGGCGATCCGTCGAGTGTTCACGAAGAGTACCGCCCCGAACCCCTCTCTTCGCAGCGGAGGGAAGAACTTCGCCGCCGGAACATGGATGCACTTCACACTCCTATCGTTGGAGAAACCCCAGAGGCTCAGGCCTTGGAGGAGGCGCGCCTGGCCAACTTGGCTGAGCGCACTCGACTGGAGAACCTCCAGCACGCACTCGATGAGTGTGCTCGGCAGCGTGCTCCCAAATCCAGTCGACGTCAACTTTTTCCACCTCCGACTCAGGTATACCAAACTCCAATCTAGAATCTCGCAGCTGCGGCCCGAATAGCGGAGTCAATTCAACCTTCCCAGTCAGAAGTCGGTCGGGGTTTGGTGCAGATCCGGGCCTTGCTCCGAGCCGCGGGTGAGCAGAACACAGTAGTATCTCAGTCACGGAATAGGATTCACAGCAGATCCGTGGTTGCAGACACAGTCCAGTCGGCTCACAGCCCAAGATCACCCCCAAGGCGTGAGGGACGTGGAGATCGACGAGATCAGTACAGGAACCGTGAGCAGTATGATCACCGACTCGATCATGATGATCGTCGTCGAGTGCCCATGCCACCCCCAAGGAGTGGATCATACATGCCCCGGCAACATGATGACAGGCTCCCTCACAGTGTCGGGCGAAGGATTCCAGTCGACCCCAGGGAGCCAGGTTTTGATGCGAGATCTATTCTCGTTCAGGGCTTGGTCGACAAAAACAAGGCCCACCAAGAAGGTCATGATAGAGATCTACCAACCAACAGCAGAGTGCATGTCTTAGGTCCAGAGTGATTCAGTAGAGCCATCAGGGCTGCAGTGATTCCCCCCAACTTCAGGTTGGCGACTGGAGTCAGTAAGTTGACCGGTGAGTCCAAGCCTGACACTTGGCTTGAAGACTACTGAGTGGCTGTTCAGATTGGCGGCGGCAATGATGAAGTGGCCATGAAACACCTTCCTCTGATGTTGGAGGGCTCGGCCAGAGCATGGCTGAATCAGTTAGCACCTAGTAGTATTTATACTTGGGAAGATCTTGCTCGAGTATTTGTCAGGACGTTTGAAGGTACTTGCAAGCGGCCAGCAGGGTTGACAGAATTACAGTGTTGCATTCAGAAACCGAATGAAACTTTGAGGGATTATATCCAGAGATGGATCACGTTGCACCACGCGGTGGAGAATGTGTCAGATCACCAAGCAATTTGTGCCTTCAAAGAAGGCGTTAAGTATCGGGAGTTGAATATGAAGTTCGGTCGGACGGGAAATATGACTCTGACTCGGATGATGGAGATTGCCACCAAGTACGCCAATGGTGAAGAGGAAGACCGGCTCAGGAGTGGCAAGCACAAAACAGTCGCCCAGGAAACCGGAGGAGGAAACTCCAGTCAGAAGCAGAAGCGCAAAGCCGAGCCAGCTACTCCTGGTGAAGCCTTAGCCGTGACTCAAGGGAAGTTCAAGGGGAAACCCAAAGGACCGTGGAACCCCAAGAAAGTAAAAGATCAATATGGAAATGATGTGCTACATTTACCATGCCACATTCACACCAAGAAAGATGAAGAGGGTAATTTCATTTACCCAAAGCATACCACTCGACAGTGTCGACTCCTAACCCAGCAATTCCGAGAGAAACAGCCCAAGGAAAAGGAGAAGGAAGTGGACAAAGTTGAGGATGAGGAGGAGGACGATGATGGTTACCCCCATGTAAATTCCACTCTGATGATTTTTGTTGATGTCGAGAGCAAGAGTTGACTGAAAGTCATCAACAGAGAAGTGAACATGGTCGCCCCGGTGACACCCAGTTATTTGAAGTGGTCTCAGACTGCCATTACATTCGACCAGTCCGATCACCCAGCGCACATAGCCACCCCTGGGAGGCAAGCGCTGGTGGTCGACCCAGTAGTCGAAGGCATTCGATTGACTAAAGTTCTGATGGATGGTGGAAGTGGTCTGAATATACTGTATGTAGAAACGTTGAAAGGAATGGGCATTCTGATGTCCAGACTCAGTGAAAGCAATATGAGTTTCCATGAAGTTACTCCCGGCAAGAAGGCCGCGTCACTCGGTCAGATCGCCCTGGATGTAGTTTTTGGTGATTCCAAGAATTACCGCAAAGAAAAGTTGACATTTGAAGTTGTGGATTTCCAGAGTGCTTATCACGCAATTCTGGGCAGACCAGCTTATGCACATTTTACGGCTCGGCCATGTTACGTGTACCTCAAATTGAAGATGCCTGGTCCTAAAGGGGTGATCACTATCACTGGCAGTCGAAAGAAGGTAGAAGAGTACTTCCAGAAGGGCTCGAAGATCGCCGATGCATAGATGGCAGTAGTGAAATTGCAGGAGTATCAAAAAAATGCAGATCCGAGTGATTTTCTGCGAGCTAAGAAGCCTGCTATGGATTCAGCATTTCAGTCGTCCGGTGAAACGAAACCGATTCATATTCACCCGACTGATCCCAATGCTGCTCCGACTCACATTACCACAACACTCGATTCCAAATAGGAAGAAGCGCTCACCCAGTTCCTCCGTGAGAACTGGGACATCTTTGCATGGAAACCCTCTGACATGCCAGGTGTTCCTAGGGGACTGGCTGAGCATCGTTTGCGAGTCGATCCAAAAGTGAAACCGGTCAAAGAACATCTCCGACAGTCCGCCGTACAGAAGAGAAAAGCAATCGGTGAAGAAGTGGCTCGGTTCCTGGCAGCTGAGTTTATTCGAGGATTTACCACTCCGAGTGGTTAGCTAATGTTGTCATGGTTCCTAAGAAGGATGACTCACTTCGCATTTGCATTGACTTCAAGCATATCAATCGGGCCTGCCCGAAGGATCACTTTCCTCTCCCTCGCATCGACCAAATAGTCGACTCGACTACGGGATGTGAGCATTTGTCCTTTTTGGACGCCTATTCCGGGTATCATCAGATCCGTCTGTACGGACCCGATGAGATAAAAACATCTTTCATCACCCCATTTGGGTGCTTCTGCTATATCACTATGCCATTCGGTTTGAAGAACGCTGGAGCCATATTCATGCGGATGATTCAGAAGTGCCTGCTCACTCAGATTAGTCAGAATGTGGAAGCATACATGGATGACATTGTGGTCAAGTCACGTAAAGGTTCCGACCTACTGGCTGACCTTGCTAAAACCTTTGCCAACCTCAGAAGGTATGATATCAAGCTTAATCCATCAAAGTGCACGTTTGGAGTTCCAGGCGGAAAGTTACTCGGTTTTCTCATTTCCGAACAAGGGATCGATGCTAACCCAGAGAAAGTCGGTGCCATACTCCGGATGAAACGCCCTGTGTGTGTGCATGATGTCCAGAAGCTCACTGGTTGTTTGGCCGCCCTAAGTCGATTCATTTCTCGACTCGGTGAGAAGGCACTTCCTCTCTACCGACTGATGAAGAAGTCAGATAAGTTCGAGTGGACTCCAGAAGCTGATGCAGCATTTGCAGAGCTAAAATCCCTGCTTTCCACCCAGCCGGTGCTAGCTGCTCCAATCAGCAAAGAGCCTTTACTGCTTTATATAGCAGCCACTGGACAAGTCGTCAGTATAATACTTACGGTCGAGCGGGAAGAAGAGGGAAAACCTATAAAGTTCAGCGCCCAGTTTATTATGTCTCTGAAGTTCTGACTTCATCAAAGTAGAGATATCCACACTATCAGAAGCTTGTTTATGGGATTTACATGACCATGAAGAAGGTTGCACACTATTTCTCTGATCACTCTGTTACAGTCGTCAGCGACGCTCCATTGTCGGAGATTCTGCACAACAGAGATGCAACTAGTCGAGTGGCAAAATGGGCGATTGAACTCCTTCCCTTAGATATCAAGTTTGAGGCAAAGAAAGCTATCAAGTCCCAAGCAGTGGCAGATTTCCTCGCCGAGTGGATCGAACAACAACTGCCGACTCAAGTTCACTCGAAGCACTGGACCATGTTCTCTGATGGATCCAAGATGCTGAATGGTTCTGGTGCTGGGGTGGTACTGGTATCCCCCCGAGGAAAAAAGCTCAGATACGTCCTCCAGATTCACTTTGATTCCACCAATAACGAAGCAGAATATGAAGCACTCCTATATGGGTTACGTATGGCAATTTCACTCGGCGTCCGTCGCCTCATGGTTTACGACGACTCAGATTGGGTGGTCAATCAAGTGGTGAAAGAATGGGACGTTATGAGCCTAGCTATGATTGGTTACTGCAATGCGGTGAGGAAGTTGGAAAAGAAGTTTGAGGGGTTAGATCTCCATCATATACCCCGTCTGAAAAATCAAGCGGTCGATGATTTGGCAAAGATAGGTTCTAGGCGAGAAGCCATTCCTAGCAATGTGTTTTTGGAACATATTCACACACCGACAGTTCAGGAAGATCCTTTCACTGAAGAGCCCCCGCAGCCTAAGAGTGCCACAGATCTGACTGAAGTCGAGGTCCCAGCCGTGGTCGATCTAATCGTGGAGATTCTGGTCATTACTCCCGACTGGACAGTGCCATACATTGCGTACATCGTTAGGAAGGAACTCCCAGAGGACAAAGAAGAGGCTCGACAGATCGTCCGTCGATCCAAGGCCTTTACTGTGATAAGAGGGCAACTGTTCAGGGAAAGCGTGACTGGAGCCAGTCAGAAATGCGTAACGCCAGAAGAAGGTCGAATGATCCTCAACAACATCCACTCGGGGACCTGTGGTCACCATGCGTCCTCTCGGGCCATCGTGGCTAAAGCATACCGAGCCAGACTTTATTGGCCATGAGCAAATGAAATGGCAAAAGATATAGTCGACAGATGTGAAGGCTGCCAGTTTTACTCTGACATGTCTCACAAGCCAGCATCAGCCCTGAAGACCATTCCCCTCGTCTGGCCCTTTGCTGTTTGGGGATTGGATATGGTTGGACCACTGAGAACTGGTAGGAGCGGCTTCACTCATGTGCTTGTAGCAGTCGACAAGTTTACCAAATGGATTGAAGCTAAACCTATCAAGAATCTTGAAGCTAGCACCGCTGTCAGTTTTGTCAGAGAATTGACATTCAGATATGGAGTTCCACACAGCATCATCACTGACAACGGGTCGAACTTCGATTCTGATGAGTTTAGAGCTTTTTGTGCTTCTCAAGGCACACGAGTCGACTATGCTTCAGTCGCTCATCCGCAGTCGAATGGACAAGCAGAAAGAGCAAATGGCCTAATTCTCAAAGGACTGAAACCCCGACTGACGCGTGATCTCAAACACGTAGCAGGCGCTTGGGTCGATGAACTCCCATCAGTTCTTTCGGGTTTGAGGACAATTCCTAATTGGTCGACTGGACGAACTCCTTTCTTTTTGCTCTATGGAGCCGAAGCTGTTCTACCAAGTGACCTGCTCCACAACGCACCACGAGTCGAGCTCTTCTCTGAAGAAGAAGCAGAACAGGCCCGACAAGATTTAGTCGATCTCCTAGAGGAGGAAAGAAAAATGGCCTTGATCCGGTCGACCATTTATCAGCAAGACTTGTGTCGATTCCATGCTAGAAACGTGAGGGGTCGAGCCTTTCAAGAGGGAGACTTGGTTCTTCGAGTGGATCAACAGAAGCCACACAAGCTCGCCCCTGCTTGGGAAGGCCCCTTCATCATCACCAGAGTTCTCCACAATGGAGCATACCATCTTTACAGTGTCGAGCATCAGAAAGACGAGCCACGAGCTTGGAATGCGGAGCTGCTCTGCCCCTTTTATACTTAAATACTCGTTCGAATAAAGTGTAATAAGAAATACCTTTGTAATTTGTTTATCAAAGACAAGAGCTTTACAGTCCTCTAGCATGATTGTTGTTGCTTTTGTTTACGTCTGAAAACCCCCAATGGGTGACTTAGCTGTGAATCCGTTTCTCCTAAGTTTTCAAACAACCTACCGAGTGGTGAGCCAGCCTCCCACTCGGGGGCTTAGCTGCGAACCCGTTTCGCCTAAGTTTTCAAAGTTCTCAAAATCCTACCGAGTGGAGAGCAACCCTCCCACTCGGGGGCTTAGCTGCGAACCCGTTTCGCCTAAGTTTTCAAAATCCTACCAAGTGGAGAGCAACCCTCCCACTCGGGGGCTTAGCTGCACTCCAGTACTCGCCTAAGTTTGAAAAATCCTACCGAGTGGAGAACAACCCTCCCACTCGGGGGCTTAGCTGCAGCCCAGTACTCGCCTAAGTTTGAAAAATCCTACCGAGTGGAGAGAAACCCTCCCACTCGGGGGCTTAGCTGCAGTCCAACACTCGCCTAAGTTTGAAAAATCCTACCGAGTGGAGAGCAACCCTCCCACTCGGGGGCTTAGCTGCAGTCCAGTACTCGCCTAAGTTTGAAAAATCCTACCGAGTTGAGAACAACCCTCCCACTCGGGGGCTTAGCTGCAATCTAGTACTCGCCTAAGTTTGAAAAATCCTACCGAGTGGTGAGCCAGCCTCCCACTCGGGGGCTTAGCTGCAGTCTAGTACTCGCCTAAGTTTTAAAAAATCCTACCGAGTGGAGAGCAACCCTCCCACTCGGGGGCTTAGCTGCAGTCTAGTACTCGCCTAAGTTTGAAAAATCCTACCGAGTGGAGAGCAACCCTCCCACTCGGGGGCTTGGCTGTAGTCCAGCACTCGCCTAAGTTTGAAAAATCATACTGAGTGGAGAGCAACCCTCCCACTCGGGGGCTTAGCTGCAGTCCAGTAGTCGCCTAAGTTTGAAAAATCCTACCGAGTGGTGAGCCAGCCTCCCACTCGAAGGCTTAGCTGTAGTCTAGTACTCACCTAAGTTTTTAAAAATCCTATCGATTGGAGAGCAACCCTCCCACTCGGGGGCTTAGCTGTAGTCCAGTACTCGCCTAAGTTTGAAAAATCCTACCGAGTGGAGAGCAACCCTCCCACTCGGGGGCTTAGCTGCAGTCCAGCACTCGCCTAAGTTTGAAAAATCCTACCGAGTGGAGAGCAACCCTCCCACTCGGGGGCTTAGCTGCAGTCCAGCACTCGCCTAAGTTTGTAAAATCCTACTGAGTGGTGAGCAATCCTCCCACTCGGGGAAGTACTGGACTGCAGCTATGTTTGTAAAATCCTACCAAGTGGTGAGCAATCCTCCCACTCGGGAGCTTAGCTGCAGTACAGTACTCGCCTAAGTTTGTAAAATCCTTTCCCTAAGAGCTACGCCACAAATACAACGTACGCTCCATCCTTGTCCGCAAGGACGATGAAGCGCAGGTCGACTGCAATCTTCTCCTCTGAGCTACGCCACAAATACAACGTACGCTCCATCCTTGTTCGCAAGGACGACGAGGCGCATGTCGACTGCAACCTTTTCCTCTGAGCTACGCCACAAATACAACGGAGCAGATCCCAAAGGCAATCGCAGGTATACTCAAAAGCAGTTCAGATAAATCCTAAAGTTCCAAGCAACAAATCAAAATTATTCGAGCATCAAGCCTGAAGGAGTTTAATGGTTACAGCAACCACTCGGCATTCCGAGGCAAATTTAAGACAGGTTTAAATCTCATAATTTGTTCACTCGGCAGGAGGAGGGCTGGCGGGTTCGACGAATTCGTCCAAGTTGATTCCATCTATGATCCGAGTGGCAGCAGCGATAAAAGTCTCCATAAAGGACTGGAAGTCGTGCCTTTTGGTGTTGGCGACCTTGATCGCCGCCAGCTTGTCTTCACGAGCTTCCTTGCAGTGGACTCTGACCAAGGACAACGCCACGTCAGCACCACACCGGGCAGAGGACTTCTTCCATTCTTGCACTCGACCAGGAATCTCGTTGAGCTGAGCCATTAGAGATTCCAGGTCATTTTGAAGCGTCTCCCCTAGCCAGAGTGATGAGTCGATCCATGAAACTGCCACCTTCAGGCGTGCGAGATAACTTGTGACGCTAGTGACATGGGATTCCAGTCGAAGCACGTTCATGGCAGTCTCGTCGCAAACTGGAGAAACGATAGGGTCTAGACCAGTATCGATCCTTCCGGTTTCCTCATCAAAGTTTTGGCAGAATTCTGCAGTCAAAGAGTTAGTGAGTCGACTGGACAGGATTAACTTGCAAGCAGCAAAGCAGTCGGATTAAAAGGAGTACCTTCCAGCATAAGATAGAGCTTCTTGGCAAGAATTCTCAGATAGGCTTCCGTGTCATTTCTCTTGCAGACCGCAGACTCCAGCTTCTCATTCAGAGCAATCTTATCCTTCTTCAGACGACTTACTTCTCGGTTAGACTCATTGAGATAGGACTTCAACTTGTTCACCTCCCCTTCCAACGTTCTGACCGAAGCCAGCTTCTGGTCTGCAAGGGCAGTCTTGTCTTGAGCTTCCTTCTGTGCAGCTGCAAGGTCCAAGTCCTTCTTGTCCAAAGACAACCTCATTTTCTCTGCAAAAGAAGCAATCGGATCAAACAAGAGATCAAAGAAATATCTTAAAAGACGATCAACGTGAACAGTCGATAGGCAGCTACCTTCCATACAAGCAGCTCCATCTTCGGCTTTCTTCAACTTTTGTCGGGCCAACTCCAAGTCGAGGTTGAGTTGCCTCTGCTTCTCCTCAAACTTGACAAACTTAGAAATGAGAGAACAAGATTTCTGCAGGAGGTAAAAGACGTGTCAATCGACAAGATGAAAGGTTATTTACGTCCGAGTGAATAAAACTCAAAAGTTCACTTAGACCCCAGCCGACTGCCGTAGTCGACTGGAAGAGAAAAGAACTATTCAGACCCCGGCCAACTGCCAGCAGTCGACCGTGGTCTCGGGGACTACACCCAATGGGTGCACTTGATGTGCCCCCACTGGTTCAGATCTCATTCAACCGGTCCGCCCGGGTTGAGTGGAAGAAAAGAAAGAAAAAAGAACTCAGACCCCAGTCGACTGCCCGCAGTTGACTGCGGTCTCGGGGACTACACCCAGTGGGTGCACTTAGCGTGCCCCCACCGGTTCAGATCCTACTCACCCAGACCTAGTGGAAGAGCGCAAATACCAAAGACAACAAAACACCCAGTGGGTGTACAGGTTCGACGCAAACAATAAGAGATTGTATGAAAGAAAATATTTCGGGTAGCATATCCTAATAGAACAAGGTCAGTCGGAAGTTTACTTACCTGGACATTGGCCCGGAAAGCAGCGCTGGCGTCGTAAGCAGCCTGGCTATTCTCGTGCACCGTCTTCATCCGCTCCATCATCACGTTAGCCTGACGGATGGCTTCCGCAGCCGCGTCCGACTAGTTTTCCGGAACATGGTAGTTGGTGAAGAAGGGGGTAGACGACCCAGGTGCGGCAGCTTGGAGCTCCGAAGCGTGAGATTGGACGACTGAAGGAAACACCGGTACAATCGACGGTGCAGGGCGCTCACTCGACAATGGTGCAGCGAAAGTTACAGAGGCCCCGCCTGCGTCTTCAGACAGCCGGACGGTTGGTGTTGTCGTCGGTCCCTGCTGAGACGTCTTGCTAGCTGCTACCTTTTTGTTCTTTCTGGGCCTAGGGGCCGCATCTTCATCATCATCTGGAAGATCGATGACGTTGGGTGGAGCTGCGGGGAAATCAGTCGACCCCAAGTGAATCGCCAGAATTCAATCGACCAAGTAATCAAAGAACGAGATCATAAGAGTTTTTACCTGGGTTGGAGGTAACCGCGTCCTCCATCTCCTCATCTCGATATTGGTAAGAAGAAGTTCCAGATGTAGCAGCACTGCAAATGTCAACATTCAGACGGTTATGTTCTGTTGCTCGAATCGACCAAAAGAACGGATCATATGATTACCCGGAGATGGTGGGGACGGTCACTTTGATTCTGGGCAAAACCTTCGGTGGTTTAGAGGAGGTGGCTTTCGATGCTTTGGGCGCAGGAGGCCGCATAGTCTTGGGCTGTTTAGGTACCTTCTCAGTCGGCGCTGGGGAAGACGTCCAAGGGCGCTTCGAAGAATGCCCAGTCGGTGCGGCCGCCAGGACCAGGGTGCTCGCCGGGTCTTGAGCATGCTTGGATCTTCTCTCTCTTCCAGGAGGCGAGTCGACCTCTTCGTCATCACTAGAGTCGTTGCTCTCCTCGTCCTCCTCCGCATCCGAGTGCCACTCGCCACTCTCGCCCCCGCTCGCCCCTTCCTCGACGTCTTGCTCCTGCACTCCATTGGGCATCGAGTCCATATCAATGAGAGCCTAAAAAGATAATGAACGAAAGAAACACAGTCAACTGTCAACAAGGTGTTACACAGTGAATCGAGAAGATACTTGACAATGCAGAATCATACCTGTTCTGGCTGGCGCGAATGGTCGAATGGAATCACCCTCCTAGACCCCCGGGGGTTATCTTTGTTGCCGGTGATTCCTCTCAGCCATTTCTCCACCGTGTCTTCACTAACGTCCTTCGGGTGGATCCGAGTGGAGTCCTCGAGTCCCGAGTACATCCACATTGGATGGTCATGGGCTTGGAGTGGTTGGATGCGTCGACTGAGGAAGACCTCCAGCAGGTCCATTCCAGTCACCCCGTCGCGGACAAGTTGGACGACCCGCTCGACCAACGCCTTCACCTCGCCTTCTCTTCCAGGATCACCCTCAAGGAGGAGGGCTTCTCCACTCAAGCCAAGGAAAAGGGGGGAAGTCCAGTCGACTGACCTGGGGTCGGCTGGTCCTTACAGTAAAACCAGGTCGACTGCCAGCCCCGGACCGAGTCGGGAAGGATCATAGCTCGGAAGGTGCTCTTGTTCCTCATTTGGATTCCAAGGCCCCCACACATCTGGATCATGTGCATCCTCTCGTCACTCGGGTTGGCCTTCTTGACCGACTGGGAGCGGCAGGTGAATATGTGCTTGAAGAGACCCCAATGCGGTCGACAACCCAAGAAATTTTCGCACATTGACACAAAGGCAGCAAGATACACTATGGTGTTTGGAGTGAAGTGGTGGAGTTGAGCCCCGAAGAATTTCAAAAACCCACGAAAGAAAGGATGGGGAGGCAAAAGAGAACCCGTGGTCGACATGAGTGGCGAGGAGAACACACTCACCCTCCAGCGGCCGCGGCTCGGTCTCGTTCCCCGGGAGTCGCGCCGATTCATGGGGGATCAATCCCCCCTCAACCAGGTCGTCGAGGTCATCTTGGCTGATCGTCGAGCGGATCCAATCACCCTGGATCTAGCCCGGCGGCAGGCCGGACCTTGACGAGGATCCACCCCGGCTGGTGCTCTTTCCTTTCGCCTTCGCGGTCGCCTTCTTCGCGCGCTCCAACGCCACCGTCTTCTCCTTTCCCATGGCGGCGGATTGAGTCCGAGCGAGGCTATGACGCCGAGAGCGGAAGCGGGCGCAGCGGAGAAATCTAAGGAAGAAGAAAGAGAATGAGGGCGCACTGTTCAAAAGCCCGGTCCGGTGCCTTTTATAAGGTCACTTCCGAGTGACTGACTTGTAGGCCCGGACAATCTTATCAAATCCCACAATAGTCGCGCGCGCGATACGTGGCAAAAAAGGTGGCACGGGAATCGAGGCAACCTGCCTAATCCGTCCCGATTACCACGGCCTCGCCCATCCTGCGCGCTTCCCAAAATTCGAATCCCGCGAAATCCGCGGACAACAGAACAACTTGTCAAACGGAAGACATCTTCCGCATCATCATTTGGAACTCTTTCGTAAAAGTTCACTCGACAAAACTAAGAATGGACCAAGGCGACTGAAAAAGAAGTTGGTGTCATCCCCTCAGTTCATTGATCCAGAGCAAGATATACTCATAGCACGAAAAATGAGTCGGAAGTGTTCTCAACTCCTTCCTCACTCAAACCCTAATCCATTCGGGGGATAATGATGAAGCTATGTACCTAGGGTAGGGTCATGGATCTGTTCAAGATACCCTCCCCAAGGACATCCCTAAAGGCACCAGGAGCATTCGAAGAAAAATCATCATCCACTCAACCATGAAGTTATGTTCCACTCGACAATCCTGAAGACACTCGACCATATAGATAATCACTGGACTACTAGAAGATCTAGAGCCTCTCCACTCTGCAACAGTCGAGAATTAAGTCATAGCTTTAATGGTCATTATGTATCTTTATTACAGGCGTTACCAGTAACGTCTCCATCTTTATGTACCTTAAACCCTTTGTAACTGAGGGCGGGAGGGGTCTGGCGAACTCTATATAAGCCACCCCCTCCTCAGGGACAAGGGTTCGCACCCCCTGTAACACACACGCATATAATCCAGTCGACCGCCTCCGGGCTCCGAGACGTAGGGCTGTTACTTCCTCCGAGAAGGGCCTGAACTCGTAGAACTCGCGTGTACAACTCCTCCATAGCTTGGATCTTGCCTCTACATTCCTACCCCCCCATTCTACTGTCAGACTTAGAACCATGACAGAAACTGCTAGGGACTTTTTAGCTTCAATGATAGATATGATCTTAAGAAATTGTTAACTAAGCTAAAAGAAGAATCCTTGAATGCTAGAATTAAATATGACCCTGCTTTTGCTACTTCACCTATCTGTATCTCTGATAAGGATTATGATTTCTCTGTCAATCCTGAGTTAATTACTTTGGTTGAATCTGATCCTTTTTATGGCTATGAATCTGAAACTGTTGT
Source organism: Triticum urartu (assembly GCF_003073215.2). Lineage (NCBI taxonomy): Eukaryota > Viridiplantae > Streptophyta > Magnoliopsida > Poales > Poaceae > Triticum > Triticum urartu. The sequence continues at coordinate 222,817,504 of NC_053027.1, read as the reverse complement.
GGCACATCTTACTAAATTAAATGATATAGCCACCCTATTCACTAATGAGGACAAAATTCGTTACTACTATGTTCTCATTAAAGGGTGATGCTAAAACATGGTTTAATTCTCTTGATCCTGGTTGTGTGCGTAGTCCCAGGATATGATTTATTACTTCTCTGCTAAATATTTCCCCGCTCATAAGAAACAAGCTGCCTAAGGGAAATATATAATTTTGTGCAAATTGAAGAAGAGAGTCTCCCACAAGCTTGGGGAGGCTTCTCCGATTACTCAATGCTTTGCCTGATCATCCTCTCAAGAAAAATGATATACTTGATATCTTTTACAATGGACTAACCGATGCTTCCAGAGACCACCTGGATAGTTGTGTTGGTTGTGTTTTCTGGGAAAGAACTGTTGATCAAGCTGAATTGCTATTGAATAATATGTTGAGTAATGAAAATGATTGGACACTTCCTGAACCAAATCCTAAGCCAACTCCAAAGAAAAGGGGTATTCTATTTCTCAGTCCTGAAGATATGCAAGAGGCAAAGAAATCTATGAAAGAAGAAGGTATTAAAGTTGAAGATGTTAAGAATTTACCACCTATTGAAAGAAATACATGGTCTTGATAACCCGACACAGGTAGTAAAGGTAAATTCTCTCTATAGATTTGATGAAGGTGATATTCCTCGTATAAGTCTGCTAGCCAATGCTTGGATGAGTTTGATAATTTTATTGTTAAACAAGAAAACTTCAATGCTTATGTTGGTAGACAATTGAAACGTAATGCTTATATGATTGAACACTTGAGTGATTATATGTCTAGAGTTAAAGGTGAACTTAAACTTATTAGTAAACATGCTTCTATGGTTACCACTCAAGTAGAACAAGTGCTTAAAGCTCAGAATGATTTGCTCAATGAATTAGATAATAAGAAAAATGAAATGATGTTAGAGTTGTGACTAGAGGGGGTAAAATGACTCAGGAACCTTTGTATCCTGAGGGCCACCTAAGAGAATTGAGCAAGATTCTCGAGAACTAATGTTGATGCACCTAGTTCTTCTAAGAAGAAGAAAAAGAAAAATGATAGGACTTTGCATGCTTCTAGTGAACCTGTTGTTGACACACCTGAGAATCCCAATGATATTTCTATTTCTGATGCTGAAACACAATCTGGTAATGAACATGAACCTAGTGATAATGTTAATGATGATGTTCATGTTGATGCTCAACCTAGCAATGAACAATGATGTAGAAATTGAACCTGCTGTTGATCTTGATAACCCACAATCAAAGAATCAACGTTATGATAAGAGAGACTTTCTTGCTAGGAAGCACGGTAAAGAAAGAGAACCATGGGTTCAGAAAACCATGCCTTTTCCTCCTAAACCATCCAAGAAAAAGGATGATGAGGATTTTGAGCGCTTTGCTGAAATGATTAGACCTATCTTTTTGCGTATGTGTTTGACTGATATGCTTAAAATGAATCCTTATGCTAAGTACATGAAAGATATTGTTACAAATAAAAGAAAGATACCGGAAGATGAAATTTCCACCATGCTTGCTAATTATACTTTTAAGGGTGGAATACCAAAGAAACTAGGAGATCCCGGAGTACCAACTATACCATGCTCCATTAAAAGAAACTATGTTAAAACTGCTTTATGTGATCTTGGAGCGGGTGTTAGTGTTATGCCTCTCTCTTTATATCGTAGACTTGATTTGAATAAGTTGACACGTACTGAAATATCTTTGCAAATGGCTGATAAATCAACTGCTATACATGTCGGTATTTGTGAGGATGTGCCTGTTGTGGTTGCAAATGTTACTATTTTGACGAACTTTGTTATTCTTGATGTTCCTGAGGACGATAGTATGTCTATTATTCTGGGTAGACCCTTTTTAAATACTGCAGGGGCTGTTATTGATTGCAACAAAGGCGATGTCACTTTTCATGTTAATGGTAATGCCATACGGTACACTTTTCGAGGAAACAACCTCAAGTCCACAGTATTAATTCTATTGGAAAAACTTCAACGATTATTGTTGGAGGTTTTGAATTTCCTCTTCCTACTGTCAAGAAGAAATATGATATTCTTATTATTGGGGACATGCATATCCCCGTTGAGGTAACTTAGTGTTATTCAAAAATTCTCCGGTTTCATGTTATTCGGAAAGAGTTTGTTAACAAGACTTGATCAACCTTGTTAGTGGATTCCTTTTGATGAGCATGAGATGGACGAAGTTAGAAAGAACAACTCTCTGTACCCTCCTTTTACTTTCTGTTATTTAGATTAAATAAAGCAAAAATAGTATTTTTTGTCTGTTTTCTGAATTATCCTTGCAGTAAAAAATACCGCGATAATAAAAGTTCTCCAAATGTCCTAAAATTTTTGGAAGATTTTTTGTAGAATATTTAAGAATTATTGGCACTGAGAACACACCAGGGGGCCATACCACCTGGCCATGAGGGTCCAGGGCGTGCCCACCCCCTGGGGCACGCCCCCTGCCTCGTGGACCCCACGTGGGCCCCTCCACTTATTCTTGCACCCACACACTTCGTCTTCCTCCAGAAAAAATCATCCACCAGCTCAAACCCGAGTTCTAGCTCATCTTGCTACCATTTTCGATCTCCTTGCTCCAAGCTCCATTCACAAAACTGCTTTGGGGGATTGTTTTTCGGTATGTGACTCCTCCAATGGTCCAATTAGTTTTTGTTCAAGTGCGTTATTTATTGCAAATTTTTGATGCTTAGGTGACCCTGTTCTTGAGTTGCATGTCAAATTTATGTGGTCAAAAGTAGTTTTAATGCATGATATGGCCTCTAGGCACTTGTAGGAGTAGTTGCTATCAATCTTGTTAAGATTGGTTCACTTTTATTTTGAGTCACTAGAAATTTCAGAAATTTTTCAGAGGAAGAAAAATGTTTAGGAAAATGTACCAAGGTGGTTCCTCAAGGAAGCAAGGCCCAAGGCTCGCAATACGTGAGCCGGACAATGAACTACCAAGAGAAGCTCAAGTGCGGCCTTGTGAATGGCCGTCAGAGGATTTCATGGTCCAGGCAGGCATCAAGGATGAATTTGACGCCTATGTGTGTAACGCTGATCTTGAGGGCTTCGTGTCAGATAAGTGCCGGCAATACCGCTATCTAACTGATTCCTTTGTGAGAAGGTTTAAATTTACATCCTCGCGCAATTCTCACACTGTTTTATTTGATCTTTATGATAAATCATATACCATGGACCTAGAAGATTTTAATACTGCTTGTAAACTCCTGCACTGGGGCAATGTTAGCGAACCTCGCAAATCTGAATATAAAGACTTTCTTGCTAGTATCACTGTGGGGGAATCTAGGGGAATCACACAAGCTACCATAGGAAGCATTCATTTCCCTTCCATACATTATGTGGCTCTATTCATTGGTAGATGCATTAACGGTAAAGATGAGGCTTGTCACATGTGTGTTCCAGATCTTAGTGTCCTCAAGAGTGCGGTATTAGGTGATAAATAATATAACTTGGGGGCTATTGTTGCACGTAGGTTGCATCACAATAGTATAAGTGGAGATTTGTTTGGTGGAATTTATGCAACTCGTGTAGCTAATTATCTTGATAAACCCATACATGGAAATGATATTGAGTTGCCTCCTACTTATCTAGATTATGAGGCTATGGTTTGCCACCAGTTTCTTGAGAGGAACAATCAGTTCCTCCAGTACTGACTAATCTTTGACAGACGGCGCACCGTCCATGTTGCTCTCCCTGCTCCTACTTTCTTTGACTTTCAGGCAAAAAGGAGATATGTTATAACCAGGGAGGAGGCGAATGAGTACGAGAGGAGGACAGAGGTAGCTCGCCTCCAAGCAGCAGCTCGTCAGGCAGTAGCTGCTGCATCCCAGTACGACCCCAGTTACAACTTTGGATATCCACCAGGCTAGCCGTGGCCCTAGACCAACTTAGGCCAAAAGCCTAAGCTTGGGGGAGTACATATTTCTCACCGACATTACATTCATGCTCACACACTCATGCCAATTGTCGGTGCTCATACTTTTTCACTGTACTATCCATGCTAGTTTATTTTCTTTTTAAGCCTTCTTCTTGTGTGTTTGAAAAACCTTAATAAAAACCAAAAAAATAGTTTTAGCTTTTAGCTAGTTTACTTCCGATGCCTGTAGTAGTAGTAATTAAAAGAAAACCCAAAAAGATTTATCGTTCTTCTTTTGCTTGTTGGGAGCTTTCCCGTGTAAATAGTTTTGTTTCTTTTCGTTTCTTTGGGGGTCGAGAGGAGAAGACCATGATGAAAATGTTGAGTGGCTCTCATATGAATTATTGTTGATCTAACAAAGAGGCCATATTACCTTGTCTTCTCCCTTGTATTGAATGCTTGCAGATTCCAGCTTAGTCCAATGCACGCGCACTATTACTATTATCCACACCGTGCGGTCGTGCAAGTGAAAGGCAATAATGACGATATATGATGGACTGATTGAGATGAGAGAAGCTGGTATGAACTCGACCTATCTTGTTTTTGTAAATATGATTAGTTCATTGTTCCTGATTCAGCCTACTATGAATGAAACATGTTTGCAATGACAATTAGAGATTATAGTTGCTCATGCCATGCTTAATTAGCTAGGAGTTTATAATGGTTTACCTTGCGTGCCAACATGCTATTAAAATGGTTGTGATGTGGTATGATAGGGTGGTATCCTCCTTTGAATTCGAGTGGCTTGACTTGGCACATGTTCACACATGTAGTTGAAACAAAATCAACATAGCCTCCATGATATTTATGTTCATGGCGAATTATATCTGTAAGTGCATCTAGTGCCACCCCTAGTTGGTTTTGGAGTATTGACGACAAACCTAGTTGAGGGACTAACGTGTTTGTGAGAATTGCAGGAAAACACAGGTAGAAGTCCCTCATTGATTCGGTTTTATTACCAGAGATGACCCCTAAAAATGTACGAAGACATTGAAGACAATGGTGGTTTATGAAGATATTCATATTGAAGACAATGACATGAGAAGACTCCCTATGAAGCTTATGGAACTCGAAGACTTAGATCCTTCGTAGTTTTATTTCATTTATGTAGTGTCATAGGAATCGCCGTACTGTTAAGTGGGGTCCAAAAGAACCAGTCAGAATGACTGTAGTGATGCCTAATTCAAATCCTATGTCTTCGAGCGAAGACTTTGAGTGAAAATCTTGTCCAGAGCTAGACAAGTCAGCTTTACTTGTAGCCCAAGTAAAGTTGCCGTGTGAGTTCAAAATTCGACCGTTGGTACACGTGTCAGTTCCTTAGTGACCCAGGGTCATTTTGGACAGATCAGGTCGGGTTGCCAAGTGGCTATAAATAGTCCACCCCCACAACCATAAACGGTTGGCTGCTCAAATTTCAGTGCACGGCTTTTGTCGTTTGAGAGAAACCCACCTCGAAGCCTTTGAAAGAAAAATTCCCAGTGAGGAGAAAAGCCCTAACCACCCAGAGCCAAAGTAAATTGGGCATCACTTAAGTCTTCGTGTCTGTGTGATTTGAAGACTTATTACACTTGAGGACTGTGCATCCTCCAGACGGTTAGGCGTCGCGTTCTGAGCATCCAAGAGAAATTGTGGATTGCGAGTGAACGAAGTCTGTGAAGGTTTGGGAGTCTACCTTGAAGACTTACCTGAGTGATTGGGCGAGGTCTGTGTGACCTTAGCTCAAGGAGAAAACGGTGAGGACTGGGTGTCTTGGACTAAGTGTCCTTGACTGGGTGTCCGGGACTGTGTGTCCTTTGGTTTAAATACCTAGCCGCTCCAACCAGACGTACAGTTGTCACAACAACTGGAACTGGTCCAACAAATCATTGTCTTCAACGTGTCACTGGTTTCATCTTCACTTCCTTTCACTTACAGTTATTCATTGTGAAGCCATTGCATGCTTGCTTTATCTTTTGTCTTCACAACATGAATGTATGATCTGTTCGGCTTCATAACTTCTTCCTACCTGATCCTTATTACACTGAAGCTGTTTGTCATTGCGCTTTCACTCCATTGAATACATGACCATGGCTGGCCTAGTGTAATCTAACTTCTGCTGCATAGTAATAGGCATGATCTTCACTGTTTGTCTTCACAACTCTCACTTTTGAAGACTTTCATAAAAATGGACTATTCACCCCCCCCTCTAGTCGATATAACGCACTTTCAATTGGTATCAGAGCAAGGTGCTCCCTTGTTCTGTGTGATTCGGTTTAACCACCTGGAGTTTTAGCTATGTCGACTGCAGGGATAATCAAAGTCTCCGCTGCTTGTCCCGTCTTCGATGGAACTGAATATCCCTACTGGAAGAATAAGATGCGCATGCATCTTGAAGCCATTGACGTCGACCTATGGTATGTCGTCGAAAACGGCGTTCCCAAGGCTGGAGAAGGTGTCACTGCTGCTGATGTCAAGAAGTTCGTTCAACTGGACTCTACTACCAAGAATATCATCTGTGGTCATCTGACCAAAGGACAGTATGGCCGTGTAAGTGCCTTGAAGACATCCAAACTGGTCTGGGATTGGCTCTCCAAAGTTAATGAAGGCATATCAACCCAGAGAGATCAAAGAATCAGTGTCCTTCGCAATCTCTTCAACCGCTTCAAACGAAATGACAATGAGAATGTCCAGCACACCTTTGATCGGCTCACTGACATCACAAATGAGCTTCAAGCCCTCGGCGCTACTGAGATCACCAAACATGAAATCGTCAAGACGCTGCTGAGATCACTTGATAGTTTGTTTGACATTCTGGCCCTAATGATTCAAGAACGTCCTGATTTCAAGACACTCGATCCGTCTGACATACTTGAGAGGCTCAACACACATGAGTTTCAGCTTTCTGAGAAAAGAGATATCTACGGTCCAAACTATGGGCGAACTCGTGCCTTGAAGGCAAAAGCTGTCTCCTCATCTGAAGAAGAATCTGACTGCAGTTCTGATGATCCTGAAGACATTGGAAGAGAACTTGCAATGCTAGTGAAGAAGTTTCAAAAATTCACCAAGAAGAAAGGCTTCAGAAAATCTTCACGATCAAGCTCAAGGAATGATGAAGCTTCTGCTCATGACTACAAGAAGAAAACATGTCACAAGTGCAAGAAAACTGGGCACTTCATCTCTGAGTGTCCACAGTAGGACAATGAGAATAGAAGGAAGAAGAAGAGCAAGGAATATGATTCTGACGACAAGAAAAAGAAGAAAAACTCAAAGTCTTCTTCCAAGTCTTCATCAAAGTCTTCATCACACAAGAAGAGCTCATCTGGCAAGGCGCGTGCGTTTGTAGGCAAGGAGATGGATTCAGAGGACGAATCCGCATCTGAGGAGGCAGAGGTGGAATCTGAGGAGGAGTCTGATTCTAGCATTGCGAGTCTGGCTACAGCATACGTCGCCAAGTCCATCTTCAACACTGAAGACAATAATTGCATCACCGACACCGACGCAAATGACAAGAACGACTCCACTCCTACCTACTGCTTCATGGCACGCGGTGCCAAGGTAAACACACGCACCACTCGCTATGAAACATCCAGTGACGATGACTCTGAATGTGATTCAAAACCTAGCTACAAAACACTTGCTAAAATTGCAACTGAACAACAGAAAGCTATGGAACACATTCAAAAACTGTTAGACAGAAGCGATGATCTGTTGGGTGCTGAAATGACTCAATCTGAATCCTTAATTGAAGACATAAAAAACCTTCACGTTAAGTATCAGGAACTTGAAGATCGTCATGATACTCTCTCAACAACTCATGAAAAGCTTTCCTATGACTATCTTCAAAGGAAGCAAGAACTTGAGAAATTGAGGGTGGCTCATGAAGATCTTCAAAAGGAAAACGAGTCACTTCGCGCCGAACAGATCAGTCCCGCTCAGGAAGGATTTGAACCACCATGTCTTAAATGCATTGAGCGTAATAATGCTAATTCTGTTGCTGAATGTTCCACTGCTACTACTGTTCCAATATCTTCAACTATTGATGTGGCAACTAACCCCTCTGCTGAGGATACCACTGCTATTGCTGATGAGAATGCTAGGTTGAAGACATTGCTTGAAACAGGGATGTACAAAAGTCTGAAAGGACATCAAACATTATGTGATGTCCTTAAGAAGCAGATTCTGAACCGAAACCCTAGGAAAGAGGGTGTTGGGTTCGTGAGGAAAATCAATGCAGATGGCTCTTACTGGAAACCTGAGCAGTACCCCAAAACTACATGGGTTGCTGCAAAGGAACTTTCAGCAGATCCATCCAATTTATCTGGCTTCACTAGTGCTAACCCAATTATCATTGATGAATCCTTTGATGCAAACTATAAACTGTTTAAGAATCAGAATGGTGAAGTGTTTGCCAGGTACATTGGTACTAACTGCAGGAATGGACCGCCTATGAAGAAGATCTGGGTTCCGAAAACATGTCTGGAAAATCTTCCTGTGAATGTCTTCATGAGACCTCACTTGAAGAAGACAAACCTCGGTCCAAAGGCTTCATACAGACAGAGGACTCACCTGAGTCACACTAACGCAAATGTTTTGCAGGGAAACCACACTCAGGCATATGAATATGAGAGCGGTTCATCGAACCGTCATGTTCATATGACCAAATATTATTCTGCTTATGCCTATGAGTATTATTGTCCCCCTGCTAGACTATTTGCTAAGGCTTCAAAGCCAAAATTCTCAGATGCTGCACTTAGACTCATAGCTTCTAAGCCACCCTTGAAGATGTGGGTGGTTAAGAAAGCTTAACTCTCTTTTGCAGGGAAAGGTCTCCAGCACAAAAACAAAATCGTCTGACGCTATTGCTGGGGACCATAAAAATCTTGTGGGGCGCAAGATAAACTGCCCAAATGGCATCATTATGTACTTCGTTCCTGAATCGCATGCTATTCTCCCCATTAGTCCTAATCTGGATCTAAGTTTTCATAACCCACTGGTTCGTCAAATGTTTATGCTTCACAACACTCTTTGTGAAGCCTATCCCCCTAACTGCACTGTAGGGTACGACACCAGCGACTTCAAAGTCTTCAGAATGGATTATTGACAGTGGGTGTACAAATCACATGACTGGCAGGAGAAGCCTTCTTATGGACTCAACTTTATGTCCATCCGACAAGAGCCACATTACATTCACTGACACTGGTAAAAGTAAGGTATTGGGTCTAGGTAGAGTTGCAATCTCAAAGGATCAACACATGGATAAAGTCATGCTTGTTGAATCCCTTGGCTTCAACTTAATGTCTGTCTCAATGCTTTGCGATTTGAATATGATTGTAATGTTTGGCAAATATTGCTGCGTGGTGCTAATGGAATCTGACAAATCTCTAGTGTTTGAAGGGTATAGGAAAGGTGATTTGTATGTGGTAGATTTCTCAGCAGGACCACAACTTGCAGTATGTCTTCTTGCAAAAGCTTCAAAATGCTGGCTTTGGCATCGAAGGCTTGGGCATGCTGGCATGAGGAACCTCCACACCCTTGCGAAGAAAAAGCACGTCATAGGCATCGAGGGCGTCAAGTTCAAGAAAGATCACTTATGCGGTGCCTGTGAAGCAGGGAAGATGACAAGGGCAAAACATCCTTCGAAGACAATCATGACCACTACTCAACCCTTCGAACTGCTCCACATGGATCTTTTCGGTCCCACTCACTACTCAACTTTTACTACTTCTGCATGCCTCTATGGCTTCGTAATTGTTGATGATTATTCTAGATATACTTGGGTGCACATAATCCTTTACAAGACTGAAGTGCAGGATGTCTTCAGACGCTTCACAAATCGAGCTATGAACAATTTTGGCGCCAAGATAAAGCACATCAGAAGTGACAATGGCACTGAATTCAAGAACACTGGCCTTGATACATATCTGGATACCTTGGGCATCACACATGAATTCTCAGCTCCATACACGCCACAGCAGAATGGCGTCGTCGAACGCAAGAACAGAACACTCATTGAGATGGCCAGAACAATGCTAGATGAATACAAAACTCCAAGAAAGTTCTGGACTGAAGCCATTGATACTGCATGCCATACAATCAATCGTGTTTATCTTCACAAGCTTCTGAACAAGACATCCTATGAACTCCTAACTGGCAAGAAGCCAAATGTCAGTTATTTCAGAGTATTTGGCGCAAAATGCTGGATCAAGGACCCACACCACACCTCAAAGTTTGCACCAAAAGCACATGAAGGCTTCATGCTTGGATATGGAAAGGATTTGCACTCCTACAGAGTCTTCAATCTCTTCCACTACAAAGTGGTTGAAACAGTGGATGTGCGATTTGATGAAACCAATGGATCACAAAGAGAGCAATTGCCAAATGTGCTATATGAAGTTCCAGCAAATGAATCAATCAAGCTTATGGGAACTGGAGAAATTGTACCTTCTGAAGCTCATCCTGAAGAAGAACTTATCATCTCAGCACCTGATCCACATGAAGACAATGCTCAGCCTGACGATATACCTTCAAATGACCACATAGATCAGCAAGAGCAAAGTCTTCGCCCCACACACCCTCGTGTTGCAAATGAAGTACAAATTGACAAAATACTGGACAGCATCAATGCACCTGGTCCACTCACTCGTTCAAGGGCAACTCAGCTAACAAACTTCTGTGGGCATTTCGCATTCGTCTCAATATCAGAACCCAAGAAAGTTGAAGAAGCCTTCATGGAACCTGAATGGATTCAAGCTATGCAAGAAGAGCTTCAACAGTTTGAGCTGAATAATGTATGGGAACTGGTTAAGCGTCCTGATCCACGGAAGCACAACATAATAGGCACCAAATGGATATACCGCAACAAGCAAGATGAGCATGGTCAAGTTGTCAGAAACAAAGCTCGTCTCGTTGCTCAAGGATATACTCAAGTGGAGGGCATTGACTTCGATGAAACATTTGCTCCTGTGGCTAGGCTTGAAGCCATACGCATACTGCTGGCCTATGCAAATCATCATAACATACTTCTCTATCAGATGGATGTGAAAAGTGTCTTTCTCAATGGCAAGATTGAAGAAGAAGTGTATGTTGCACAACCACCTGGCTTTGAAAATCCAAAACATCCTGATATGGTATACAAGCTCAACAAGGCACTGTATGGCCTCAAACAAGCCCCTAGGGCCTGGTATGATACACTCAAGTACTTTCTGAAAAGCAAAGGCTTCATACCTGGTTCCCTGGATCCCACTCTTTTCACGAAGACATATGATGGTGAACTGTTTGTGTGCCAAATATATGTGGATGACATTATCTTCGGCTGCACCAATCAGAAGTATAGTGAAGAGTTTGGATATATGATGCAAGAGCAATATCAGATGTCCATGATGGGGGAGCTGAAGTTCTTTCTCGGTCTTCAAATACGGCAACAACGCAACGGCATCTTCATATCTCAAGAGAAATATCTTAAAGAGTGCCTGAAGAAGTTCGGTATGCAAGACTGCAAAGGCTTCACAACACCAATGCCAGCCAAGCATCATCTGGGTCCCGACGACAATGGTAAAGAGTTCGATCAAAAGGTATACCGCTCCATGATTGGGTCTTTGCTTTATTTATGTGCATCTGGGCCAGATATCATGCTTAGTGTTTGCATGTGTGCTCGATTTCAAGCGACACCAAAGGAGTCGCATCACTTAGCTGTGAAGCGAATTCTTCGATATTTGGCTCACACCCCAACTCTAGGATTATGGTATCCAAAGGGCTCAGAGTTTGATTTAGTTGGATTTTCGGATGCTGATTATGCTGGTGACAAAGTTGATCGCAAGTCTACATCAGGCACATGTCACTTTCTGGGACGATCACTTGTATGTTGGTCTTCAAAGAAGCAGAACTGTGTATCACTCTCCACTGCTGAATCTGAATACATTGCTGCTGGATCTTGCTGCGCTCAGCTTCTGTGGATGAAGCAAACACTCAAGGATTATGGCATTCATCTGAAGCAAGTGCCACTTTACTGAGACAACGAAAGCGCCATCAAGATTGCCAACAACCCAGTTCAGCACTCGAAGACAAAGCACATTGAAATTCGTCATCACTTTCTCAGAGATCATGTTGTGAAGGAAGACATTGATATCATACACGTCAACACTGAAGAGCAATTGGCAGATATCTTCACAAAGCCCTTGGATGAGAAGAGATTTTGCAAGTTACGGTGTGAGCTAAATATCTTGGAATCCTCAAATGTCCTGTGATCAGGCACACATACTAACACTTAAGCATATTGATGACTTAGATGTGCAACACACGAAGTAGCGTATATCTTCAAACAATGAAGACATACATTCTAAGTGTGAATACATTAATGTGGAATTTGACTTCGGAGCGCCACGATAATTGTGCGCCGTGTCTGGGTCTAATACTTCCTATACGGTGGGTAACGCCACCACCAAACGTTCCATTTTGAAGTGTTTCTCTCATGGCGTTACCTCTCAATGTCTTCACAATTGGTTTGACTTCATTCTCAATATGTCTTCATGATTATCTTCACTGCGTTGATTATATGGATATATATATGTACTGATGTTCTGTCCTCTACAGCCTTCACTTATAGCTATGTCTTCTTGGTTGAATCTTTTGAACTAAGTGAATGTGATCGGACCCTAACCTATCTATGCTTTCTATTTCAAACTCTATCTCTCCAAGTCATATGCATTCTGTTGTAACTGTCAAATGTCTTCACTGTGTCCTTGTCAGCTGAAGACATAGTGACAACCATAAAAGTCCGTTTTTAATGCTCATTCCTCCACATAAGATCCGGAGAAGCAGGAACGACCGCCCGACAATTTAGGCGTGCGTGGGACGTGGAACAAATCCCAATCGTCCTCTAACTGGCCAAGCGTGCCTCAAATGCGAACCGCCAGGGGTACCTGCGTAATAGCGCAGTGCCGCCTCTATCCCTATAAATATACGATTCACTGCGGTCATTATCTCCTTCTTCCACCCTCGCACGAACCCTAGCGCCACCGCTAGCACTCGACGACGCCGGCGACGAAGCGCTTCACTGCCGCAACCTCTCCGATGCCGTTTTCACGCCGACAGCGGAGATCGCTCTCTCCGCAGTCGCCGTAAGTGTCTTCCGTCGCCAAGTTAGGGCACGGAGGATCGAACTGCTCGGCCTCAACTCTCACTTCGTCTAGCAGTTCCAAGTGTGGTAAATAAAACCTCTTTTTACAGCCTCTTTTGATCCCATAGTTCAGTCACTTTCTGCCATAAGGAGTTTCTCTTCACATTAGTTAGTTATCTCGCTACATCTCATGACATGCCTAGTATATTCACTTGTGCTTCATAAGGTAGTTAGATTCCTCACTTGTACTGATCTGTGGGTTCGTACAAATCTGGAACCAACTTCTTATCTGTGAGTGAATGTCTTCGCACAATGAGGTCTATGTCTTCTAAACCGATTTATCTTCAAAATCTTCTGAGAATGCATATGACCTCTTCCCCTTCCCTCGCACCTTAATGCTGTCACAGGTACATGTCCGTGGGAGAATCCTTTGGTTCTCATAGTCTGCATTCATTTGCAGAGTACTTGCAGCATCACATCAACTCTCCTGAAGCCATTTCTTGCAAAAGGAAGCCTTTGAAGCCTTTGAACATCTTGAAGCCTTCCAAGTTATTCATGGCTTCAGAAACAGCAGCAAGGAAGGGAGGTAGATAGCGACGTGGTGAAACGTCCAAAGATCTGCCTGATGAATTGGCAGAGATGTACAAAACTGATCCTGAAGAAAGCTATGGTCAGCGCAAGACACGAATCCAATGGATTCAAAGATATTGGGCAGAGCAATGGTTCCACTACCGCTTCGTCACTCAGGAATATGCGGAGAAGTGCGCCATCAAAAGACCGTGGGGAGACGTACTATACAAAAATCTTGTACCCAGGTCCAGAGTCGAAGCCATTGCTCAAGGCTTCTATCCATGCATGGTGAGAGGACCACAGCCAGCTGAGGCACATCCGTCATCACTTCTCTGGTGCCGCGATGATAATCTCTTCAAGCGCAACTTTCAGTTTGCACAACAGTCAGCGAAGATAAATAAGAAGAAATTTGGGCTTGACTTCAACCCTGGTCCCTCCTCACCAAGGGCGGATGGCACACGCAACGCCGATCCCAATATCATCGGGCCGTATGCCAATCTTGCAGGCCTCATCACTCGCATCCTAGTCCAAGGGACTGCTGTGAATGACCCTCCAGCAGACACTGAGTCAGATGACGCCCCTGCTGCTCCGAAGCCAAAGCAGAAGAAGCCAAAAGCTCCAAAAGCTTCAAAGCCAACCGCTTCTCCCAAGATCGCAAGAGTGAAGCCTTTAGCAACTGCACCTCCTGAAGCCAGTGTGCAGTCAGAAGGCTTATCACGAGTGTCCAAGCCCCAAGAAGCCAAGAAGCCTCAGCCACACACAGGCAAAGAGCTCACAGCTGCTGACATTCTGCGCTGCGAAGCCATTGATCTCTCAAGCGATGAAGATCTTGGAGATGATGCTCTTGAGCAGCTCATCAAGAGCAAGGAGGAGGCTGAAATCTTCAACAATCTGCCTCTGTTTGATGTCGCCATCATCCACAACTTCATCGATGAATGGTTTGACACACCAAACATAAGCTTCAATGATCTGCAGCTACCCATAGGCCTCAGCGTTGCCTTTCAAGGTGCAATTGCTTCAGAACTTGCAATAGCCCAGCGAATTGTAGAACTGAAGCAGAAAATTGATCATGAAAAGGCTCAGTTCAAGAAGCACGTGGCCAAGCTCAGTGTGCAAGAAGTGAAAAACTTCAAGATCATGTTGCACGAGCTGAAAGAGAACTTCCTGAAGACGCGTGCCGAAGCTCAAGGCTCGCGAGAACGCATGAAGACTTTGGCTGATCGCTGCATGCAAGCCTACAATGAGGCAGAAAAGTGCAAGGCACTTGGGCGTCCCGGCATTGACCCCAGGATGGCCGCAAAGAAGAAAAAGAAGGCGGCTGTGCCCGAACCTGAAGCGCCAAGGTCAGAAACTGCTCCGATTGTCTTCCCCGTTGCAACGACTGGCTCGAAGCCAAAGAGTCGATCAACCGCCTCACAGCACAAGAAGACACGGACTGCAGAGGCTCAAGCTAAGAAGAGAAAACATTCTGAAGCCTCTCCTTCTGAACCCATCATCAAGAAGTGCAAGACCAAGAAATCTCGGGCTGCTCCCACAGATCCCCTGATAGTTGAACCCCTCTGCGTCCGCTATCCTGACACAGATCGTCAGTTGACTGTGCATGAACCCAACACTGAAGACATTCCAGCAGACGAACCCTACGCTGCTGAAGACATTGGTCTCCAAGACAATGTGCAAGGTGATGCAGCCCTTCCTCAGCTTGAGACAAGCGAACTGATCAGTATTGGTCGTCCCTTGACGCCAATCACACAAGCAGCATCATGGGCAGATCACCCACAGGAGGAAGATGAGCCACAGCCCACTGCAACTCCACAAGCGTCGCCCAAATTCTGTAGGCTTCGCAAAGGGCCAAGGGCTCAGGCTGCTGACGACATTCCGGCTGCATCAGCCGAAGAGCATGCAGAGATACCACAAGCTCCAACTCCCCCACACCAACAAGAAGCAGTTCTCCAGGAGAACGTGCCTGAGTCTGCAAATGTTGAGGCTGCCACAAACAACGCCGAAGCAAATGTGGAGCCCAACCCAACAATAGCTTCAGAAGACAATGAAGCTACTGCTCCTGAACATTCTGTGCCTGAGTCTGCTGCAGGACCACAATTCAACTATCATATTGCGTACAGACCCCAGGTCCAGAAGCCGATCCCACGACTGCCAAGGTTCCCAGGTCCTGCATCAGCTCCTGGTTCCTTCAACATCAACGGCTTTAGGGCAGATAACACGTTTTTCGACCGCTCCAAGAACCCTTATTCAAGGGAACGTATTGTATCAGATAGGTTCTGGAGCCATCAACATCGCAGCTATTATTCATGCATCCTTTACAACCAAGGCCGCATCTTTCCTCACAAGCGCCTTGAGGTTGAAGCTGTTGCTGGTCTGCCTGGTCTGGAAGAAGCACTGGATTGCTTCAAGCAAGTGGGTTTGCTGCCATTTATCACTGATGAAGAGCACTGGAACGAAGAGCTTCTGCTCCAGTTCTATGCCATTGTGCATATCAAAGGCTATAACAGAGATCTGAAGACATGGATTCTGGAGTGGATGACAGGCAATATCCATCATGAAGCCAATGCTTTCGACCTAATTGAGCTTACCGGCCTTCCCACTCCTGGCGAATTCTTTGAAGAAGGGTGCCAACTCCATGCTGAAGCAATTGAGAGCATATTTCAGCGTCCTGAGCCAGATATGAGTCAGATGCTCTCAATGATGAAGCCACTGCCTCCGAATGCACCCTATCCAACTAGGTTCTTCGTTGAAGACTTAGAGTACCTGCCCAGAACAATATATCATATCATAAGGCGGACTCTATGGCCTGTAAAGGGACACTCTCGATATGCTACAATTGATGGTGCAATGAAGACTCTCATCTTCTGCATTCTACATGGCAAATTCTTCAATGCACAGGATCTCTTCATCCGTCACTTTGCAGCGTCTGCCTCAGAACTGTTTGGATTAAACTTCTATGCTCCTTGGGTTATGAGGCTGATCAAGCTTCACTCTGCAATCTCCTATCAACCCTCAGCCCGCAACCATAGGATATTTTTGCCAGATGTGGACACATCTGCTGAAGCAATATATCCAGAGCCTGGCAAGCAACCATTAAGTCTTCAAAATGCAGAACACCAGAGCTTCACTCAAAATATTGAAGGTGTTGAAGCTCTCTCCCGAGTGTATCCAATGGCTGGCACCACACGTGCCCCTGCATCAACTGAAGCCACTGACAGCACAGCTGCCAAGAGACCCAAGAAGCGCGTTCGAACACTTAATGACCGAGAGCTTCTTGTGGCTCTTCACCAAAAGCAAGATAGGCATCACGACTGGCTCAAACGGCAGATGAGAAGCATCATGCAAGACGTCAATCGCATCAGAAATCTGGCAACCAAGAATGCGTTTGTCGCACACGAGACCTGTCGCCGCACTTGGAAAGGCCTCACCATGATGAGCAATGAAGCTGAACTGCAAGAGGATGGCTTCAGAGAGAGATTCCAATTTGACTCCACGCCTCCAAGAAGAGTTGTGATGCGAAGCACACCATCACTTGAAGAGTCAGAATTCTCTTCTTCTGCTGCCACCGTGTCTGCCCGGATTATTGAAGAAGATGACGACGTGACATCATCTCCACCTGCTTCAACACACGTCGAATCTGCACCAAGCTCATCTGCACCGCCACCAAACAACTCCACCGACCCTGCTGCGCCTGGGAACGCGTAGGGAACTCTATGTCTTCAAACCTTTTTGGTCATCACTGACAAAAGGGGGAGAAGCATGATGTTTATAGTCTTCAAGCGGGTCACTTTGGGTGGGTGCCACTATATTTTGCTACATTACCAAAGCATGATGTTTATAGTCTTCAAGCGGGTCACTTTGGGCGGGTGCCACTATATTTTGCTACATTTTGCTTCGTGCTTACAACTCCCGTTTTTGCTACATTTGCTTCTTTGAGTTGTAACACTTAGCCTTGATGGCCGTCTGCTACCTGCTTGTCACTCCGTTATGCGAAGATAAATTCCGCATGTGCGACGATAAATTCCGCACTCAATCTCTTACTGCAGACGTCCATTTTCCATTATGCATGTCATTATCTTCATATACTTTCACATGCATAGTGGATTGTCATCATAAGTTGAAGTGGATCTCCACAAGTACAACCTGCCATGTGCATTTGCATTCAAAAGGCAAATTACTTATATGCACATCTTCAGGGGGAGCCCTTGCAACTTATGAAGACAAATTCCTTTACTATTTCACAAATTATGTTCCCCGTTGAAAACTTCAACTAGTTTGTCATCAATCACCAAAAAGGGGGAGATTGTAAGTGCATCTAGTGCCACCCCTAGTTGGTTTTTGGAGTATTGACGACAAACCTAGTTGAGGGACTAACGTGTTTGTGAGAATTGCAGGAAAACACAGGTAGAAGTCCCTCATTGATTCGGTTTTATTACCAGAGATGACCCCTAAAAATGTACGAAGACATTGAAGACAATGGTGGTTTATGAAGATATTCATATTGAAGACAATGACATGAGAAGACTCCCTATGAAGCTTATGGAACTCGAAGACTTAGATCCTTCGTAGTTTTATTTCATTTATGTAGTGTCATAGGAATCGCCGTACTGTTAAGTGGGGTCCAAAAGAACCAGTCAGAATGACTGTAGTGATGCCTAATTCAAATCCTATGTCTTCGAGCGAAGACTTTGAGAGAAAATCTTGTCCAGAGCCAGACAAGTCAGCTTTACTTGTAGCCCAAGTAAAGTTGCCGTGTGAGTTCAAAATTCGACCGTTGGTACACGTGTCAGTTCCTTAGGTGACCCAGGGTCATTTTGGACAGATCAGGTCGGGTTGCCAAGTGGCTATAAATAGTCCACCCACAACCATAAACGGTTGGCTGCTCAGATTTCAGTGCACGGCTTTTGTCGTTTGAGAGCAACCCACCTCGAAGCCTTTGAAAGAAAAATTCCCAGTGAGGAGAAAAGCCCTAACCACCCAGAGCCAGAGTAAATTGGGCATCACTTAAGTCTTCGTGTCTGTGTGATTTGAAGACTTATTACACTTGAGGACTGTGCATCCTCCAGACGGTTAGGCGTCGCGTCTAGAGCATGCAAGAGAAATTGTGGATTGTCAGTGAACGAAGTCTGTGAAGGTTTGGGAGTCTACCTTGAAGACTTACATGAGTGATTGGGCGAGGTCTGTGTGACCTTAGCTCAAGGAGAAAACGGTGAGGACTGGGTGTCTTGGACTAAGTGTCCTTGACTGGGTGTCCGGGACTGTGTGTCCTTTGGTTTAAATACCTAGCCGCTCCAACCAGACGTACAGTTGTCACAGCAACTGGAACTGGTCCAACAAATCATTGTCTTCAACGTGTCACTGGTTTCATCTTCACTTCCTTTCACTTACAGTTATTCATTGTGAAGCCATTGCATGCTTGCTTTATCTTTTGTCTTCACAACATGAATGTATGATCTGTTCGGCTTCATAACTTCTTCCTACCTGATCCTTATTACACTGAAGCTGTTTGTCATTGCGCTTTCACTCCATTGAATACATGACCATGGCTGGCCTAGTGTAATCTAACTTCTGCTGCATAGTAATAGGCATGATCTTCACTGTTTGTCTTCACAACTCTCACTTTTGAAGACTTTCATAAAAATCGCCTATTCACCCCCCCTCTAGTCGATATAACGCACTTTCAATATCCTACTCATGCTTGCACTCAGTATTGATTAATTTTAGTGCATGTTCATGACTATTGTTGCTCTCTAGTTGGTCGCTTCCCAGTCTCTTTCTAGCCTTCACTTGTACTAAGCGGGAATACTGCTTGTGCATCCACTTCCATAAACCCCAAAAGTTATTCCATATGAGTCCACCATACCTTCCTATATGCGGTATCTGCCTGCTGTTCCAAGTAAATTTGTATATGCCAAACTCTAAACCTTCAAATGAAATCCTGCTTTGTATGCTCGAATAGCTCATGTATCAACTAGGGATGTCTATATTTTCCATGGTAGGTGGGTTATTCTCACGAGGAGTGGACTCTGCTCCTCATTCATGAGAAAATGGCTGGTAACCGGGATGCCCAGTCCCATGCTTAAATTAAAATAATTGCAAGCAAAACTCCCCCAGGATTGTTGTTTCGGACAAGCCATGATTGATGTTTGATGGTGGTGGGGGAGTATAAACTTTACCATTCTGTTTGGGAACCGCCTATAATGCGTGTAGCATGGAAGATATCGAGATCTCTTGGTTGTTATGTTGACAATGAAAGTATACACTCAAAATATTATTCATCTCTGTTTCAAAAATCAAGCTTTGGCACCTCTACAAATCCCTGCTTCCCTCTGCAAAGGGCCTATCTATTTACTTTTATGTTGAGTCATCATCCTCTTATTAAAAAGCACCAATTGGAGAGCACCGCTGTCATTTGCATGCTTTACTATTAGTTTACATTGAGTATGACTGTGACTTGATCTCTTTTACCATGAATTACAATGTTTTGTCAGTCCTTGAACTTCAGAGATGCTCTGCATTTATGTTTTGCGGTCTCAAAAAGGGCTAGCGAGATACCATCTTGTTATATCATATTATGATTGTTTTGAGAAAGTGTTGTCATCCGCGATTTACTATTATTGCTCGCTAGTTGATTATGCCATTGATATGAGTAAACATGAGACCTAAATGTCATTGTGAATATGGTTAGTTCATAATCTTTGTTGAAAACATGAATGCTGGCTTTACATATTAACAACAACAAGATCAAACAGAGTTTGTAAAAGTTTTTCTTTGTCACTTTTAGTTTGTCAAATGAATTGCTTGAGGACAAGCAAAGGTTTAAGCTTGGGGGAGTTGATACGTCTCCATCATATCTACTTTTCCAAACACTTTTGACCTTGTTTTGGACTCTAACTTGCATGATTTGAATGGAACTAACCCGGACTGACGTTGTTTTCACCAGAATTGCCATGGTGTTATTTTTGTGCAGAAATAAAAGTTCTCGGAATGACCTGAAACTTCACGGAGAATATTTTTGGAATTTATAAAAAATACTGGCAAAAGAATCAACACCAGGGGCCCACACCCTGTCCACGAGGGTGGGGGCACGCCCACCCCCCAACTCCAACTCTATATGTTCATGTTCGGGGAAAAATCAAGGAGAAGGATTCATCACATTTTACGATACGAAACCGCCGCCAACCCCTAATCTCTCTCGGGAGGGCTGATCTGGAGTCCGTTCGGGGCTCCGAAGAGGGGAATCCGTCGCCATCATCATCATCAACCTTCCTCCATCACCAATTTCATGATGCTCACCACCATGCGTGAGTAATTCCATCGTAGGCTTGCTGGACGGTGATGGGTTGGATGAGATTTATCATGTAATCGAGTTAGTTTTGTTAGGGTTTGATCCCTAGTATCCATTATGTTCTGATATTGATGTTGCTATGACTTTGCTATGCTTAATGCTTGTCACTAGGGCCCGAGTGCCATGATTTCAGATCTGAACCTATTATGTTTTCATGAATATATGTGAGTTCTTGATCCTATTTTGCAAGTCAATAGTCTCCTACTATGTGTTATGATCCGGTAACCCCGAAGTGACAATAATCGGGACCACTCCCGGTGATGACTATAGTTTGACGACTTCATGTATTCACTAAGTGTTAATGCTTTGTTCAGGTACTCTATTAAAAGGAGGCCTTAATATCCCTTAGTTTCCAATAGGACCCCGCTGCCATGGGAGGGTAGGACAAAAGATGTCATGCAAGTTCTTTTCCATAAGCACGTATCACTATATTCGGAATACATTCCTACATTACATTCATGAATTGGAGCTAGTTCTGCGTCACCCTATGTTATAACCGTTGCATGAGGAATCGCATCCGACATAATTATCCATCACTGATACATTGCCTCGAGCTTTTCACATATTGATCTTTGCTTAGTTACTTTACCATTGCTACTGTTACAATCACTACAAAACCAATACTATTACTTTTTCCACTACTACCGTTACTTCCATATTACTTTGCTACTAAATACTTTGCTGCAGATATTAACTTTCAGGTGCGGTTGAATTGACAACTCAACTGTTAATACTTGAGAATATTCTTTGGCTCCCCTTGTGTCGAATCAATAAATTTGGGTTGAATACTCTACCCTCGAAAACTGTTGCGATCCCCTATTCTTGTGGGTTATCACTCATCAAGGGTAGGATGCAAAGGATCAACATGAGGTGCACAAAGGCTAGTAATGTTCTTGTTCAAATGATATTCATTGAAAATCTCAAGCATCTCAATTGTCCACTCATGAAAGAACTCTCCATCAAGTACAGGCACTCTACGTCTAAGACTCCCCAACGTAGACTCATCCATCTTCCTCCAAAGGTGTTTAAACCAAAGCAATGGAGACCAATTCTCTGATACCAATTGAAAGGATCGAGAAGAGGTGTCTAGAGGGGGTGAATAGACTCTTAACAAAGAAAAGTAGCAATTTTTAATTTCTTCAAGTTAAGGTGGAGTTTTAGCACAAGTTTAAACATTCACAATACATTCAAGCAAGCATGGCAACAGTATATAAGCAGCGGAAAATAAAGCATGCAATTTGCAAGAAAGTAAAGGGATGGGATTGGAGTGTGCAAACGCAATTGGAGACACGGAGATTTTTGGCATGGTTCTGATAGGTGGTGCTATCGTACATCCACGTTGATGGAGACTTCAACCAACGAATGATAAAAGTTGCGCGAGTCCACAGATGGCTCCACCCACGAAGGGTCCACGAAGAAGCAACCTTGTCTATCCCACCACGGCCATCGCCCATGAAGGACTTGCCTCACTAGGGTAGATCTTCACGAAGTAGGCGATCTCCATGCCCATACAAACTCCTTGGTTCAACTCCACAATCTTGACGGAGGCTCCCAAGTGACACCTAACCAATCTGGGAGACACCACTCTCGAAAAGGTAATAAATGGCGTGTTGATGATGAACTCCTTGCTCTTGTGCTTCAAATGATAGTCTCCCCAACACTCAACTCTCTCTCACTGATTTGGATTTGGTGGAAAGATGATTTGAGTGGAAAGCAACTTGGGAAGGCTAGATATCAAGGTTCATATGGTTGGAATGGAATATCTTGGTCTCAACACATGAGTAGGTGGTTCTCTCTCAGAAAATGAATGCTGAAGTGTAGGCACATTCTGATGGCTCTCCTTGCTAATGAAGGAAGGGTGGAGGGGTATATATAGCCTCCACACAAAATCTAACCGTTACACATAATTTGCTAAACTCGGTGGGACCGACTCAGAAAACTCAATCATACCGATTCAGTTCATAATGCGACCGTTAGACATTTCGGTGGCACCGATATTATCAACTTAGTGGGACCGATGTGCTAGGGTTAGGGTAAAACCTCATCTCAGTTTGACCGATTACACAAACTCGGTGATACCGATTTTGGTAAGCAAAACAGAGAGTTGGTCAAGAAAACTTAGTGGGACCGATGTGCCTATCTCGGTGGGACCGAAATAATTGCAATAGGCAACAGAGAGTTTGCAAGCCCATCTCAGTGAGACCGAGATCCCATCGGGGAGAGTGAATTGATTAGGGTTTCTGGCAGTGGCTATGTCAAGTGAACTCGGTGGCGCCGGATGGATCAAATCGGTGGGGCCAAGTTTGACTTTTGGTTTGTGACATATGTGGATATGGGAAAGTGGTTGAGGGCTTTGGAGCATATCACTAAGCACTTTGAGCAAGCAAGCCATTAAGCAACACCTATCCCCTTTTAATAGTATTGGCTTTCCTAAGGACTCAATGTGATCTTGGATCACTAAACTGAAAATGTAGAGCCTTGAGCTTTTGAGGTTGAGCCAATCCTTTGTCCTTAGCATCTTGAAGGGGTTCCACATCCTCTTGTCCACGCCACTCCATATGTTGAACTTATCTGAAATATACTAAATAAAAACATTAGTCCAACAAGAGATATGTTGACATTAATTACCAAAACCACCCAGGGAGCACTTGCGCTTTCACCACCATCGACCGCTTCCTTGCACCAACGCCAGTCGCCTCCTCCCGCTAGTTGATCCACTGCTGGAGACCGAAGTCCAGATCATTTTGGCCTTCCTTGAAGCTAGGGCCAACGTCCAAGAGTACGCCAACAACGGCGCAAGACGCCGCCGTCACCGTTGTTTAGTGGCCCAACGACACACAGAGCACGACAGAGGAGCCGCTTCCCACTACAAGACGCCCCTGCCGCCGCGTAACCTAAATTTGCCATGAAAAACGTTCGAATTGCCATGCTTAAAATCCGAACGTTTATCATTTCCATTTATTTTAGATTGATCGTCGTATGAATGTAAAGTCGAAGTCAGATTGAATGAAATCTATGGTTTGATCGATTGAATGCTCTGCTAGAGCCGTATCAAATTAAATATTAAACATCATCAATCCACATGTATTCCTTCTCATCGCAAACATTTCATATTAAATACCACGTCAATTCCAAATATTTTCTTAGGGAAGTCAATTCCAAATACTTGTAGGGCGCGACCAGTCCCCTTGTTCGAACACTAGGCGATACATCTATTTATCAACGCATTTAATTATTACGGAGTAGTAGATAAATAGTACTAGATAACTTGTCCGTCATGGTCACTTTTGTTCCTAAACTTGTTACATGTATAATCTATATCTATACCATCTATACCAAAGGGGCAGATCCAATTAATCTTGGCCATCAAATCATGTTAATCCAACGACCTAGACTACTTCAATGTCGAGTGCTCAACACGTTCAGTGTGCAGTTAATTTCACGCCAAAATTAGTGCTAATCACATAATAACATGCAAATAATATCCAACTTAATATCCGCATGCACTTAATATACTTCAAAATTAATGTGCATTGCATGTACACATTGACTAGTACCACTAGTACGTGAAACTAGTGCTGTAACTTGTGAACACATCCAGATATGGTCAACGGCAACATCGCCCGTGAGTTCTTCGTATTTGCCTGTGCGTCTAAACATAGAAGGGGAGGAGAGAGAGAGCAGACATGGAACCCACCAGTAAGTGAAGGTGAATAGTAGTACGTGCTAACGAGCCGGTCCCACTAATCTACTAAAACTAATATTAAAATATGTTATCCATTAAATAGGTTGTGGTAATATAAAAACATTATATCAACAAAGGGGGTACAACAAACATTGGTGTACTATGTTGCCTATTGACGTGTGTCTTGAAGGCCCTGGTCGCATGTTCGATCCTCGTCCTTTTTAATTTTTAATTTATATATGGGTCCAAATTTGTTTCATGACAGGTGGGCCCCTCAGTGTGTAGTTTATAGCACTTTAATTTGTCGATCGAATTTTTTTCCATTACAGGTGGACTATCAGTGTGTAGCTTTGTAGCTTTTTGTAATAATTAAAGAGAACAATAGAGTTTTTTTGCGAAAATACCATGGTGCGATGTTGAAGGCGAGAAAGGACGTGTGAGAGCACGATGACTGAGCCAGAGGGAAATCAATTGGGGGAGGTGCGGGGGTTGCAACGGTGTTTGGAGTCGTTGTGGGCCGAATGCTACAAAAATATAATCTAAACCCACCGGAATAAATGCCTTCACAAATTAATCCAAGGTTGGAGTCCCCCTTGCAATGTAAATAGCTCCGGCTCTGCAAGGGATGGAGAGGTAGCTTCAATGTGTGGAAGATATGGCATGAGAAAGCGAGGTTAATCGAGACACAAATAGATAGAGAGACAAAGTGAGTGTGGTCCAGCATTCATTGAAAAGATATATATGCTCTGGAGAGATATTGTCTAATTGAGCTTTTGGGAAGGGTGAGGGCTGTAAGATAGAGCTTGAGAGATGATCTAGTCGCAGACATGTAGATATATTTTATGCATGGGAGGAAGCAAGGTCAATCAATTACATACATAAAGGGAGAGAGATTGAGCGAGTGTGGGTCATCGTGCGATCAAAAGAGTGAGACGGGTTGGGGAGAGTGACCTAGATAGATAATGTGCATGAGAGAGTATACAATATGAATATGTCGAATTGGGCTCAAACATGGAGATATATCGTTTGTGTCCAAGAAAGAGCGAGGTCAATCGAGACATACAGAGAGAGAGAGAGATTGAGCGAGTGTGGCCCGCCATGAGGTCGAAAGAGTGGGGCGGCTTGGATGGACTGACCTAGATAGACAATCCGTGTGAGAGAGTATAGAGTGTGTGATGGAGGCCCGAATAGGGAGATATATCATTTGTGTGTGAAACAAAGCAAGGTTAATCGAGACTCGGATAAAGAGAGCGAGATTGAGCAAGTGTGGCCCGCTGTGCGGAATAAAGAGTGAGACAGTATCGAGAGAGTGACCTAGATAGACAACGTGCATGCGTGCACATGAGAGGGGGGGCTAGATAGGCAATGCATGTATCTAGCGAGAGAGGGTGGGAGGGAGAGAGAGAGAGTGCTCGGCATGGGGTGCAATGGCGGGTGTGTGTGAGGTAGATACTTTTGGTAACAGAGTGGAAAAGGGGGGTTGTGTAGTTGAGAGAGTTAGAGATCGAAACAAGGAGAGAAAGAATGAACGTGTGTCTGAAACCGATAGCATCCTAAGGTGGTTAGGAGAGGAAGATTGATCGATATAGGAAGTATGTAGCGTATGTACCGGGGGGGGGCTAAAAACAACGTTTGAATGTAGATAGTACGAAACTTAATATCAACATTTCAATTTAGTGTACATTGTAAGATTTGAATTGAGGACCATGCATATGGGTAATTATTTCGAATTCGTGCCATACTAGGTTGAAAAGTTTGCATTGATTCGATTGTTGTGCTATTTTGTAGGTCGTATGTTTGAATCCATCTAGTTTTCTCATATACATATGAATTTGTATTAAAAAAGTAGCATGGATACCATGAAATGCGAAATCCACGTTAGATTTGGAGATCGCTATGTGACACACACTCTAATTCAAATAACTCCTCATTAATTAATTTATAGTATCTCGTTTCGAATGACTAATTATTTGCAAGGAAAACACGGGCATGGTAATACATACATATTCGTTTGCAAATGAAAGAAGATTTGTTTGTATTGTCAAATGTAGGTCCACCAGGCAGCCTAGGGTTGTGTTGTGGTGGTCGCGTGTGTCGTATGGACGCTAGCACCCAGCCAACCACCCCACTCCCTCCTCCCCCCCAAAAAAGAATGATGACAAAATAAGTTCGCCCTTCCATGTTTCGGATTGAAATATCTGGCGGCCCCAATTCCAGCCCTGCAAAATCTCACTTCTCCACCGTCCCCTTCCGCGCCCAGAGCACTCAAATCCCTAATTCGCTGCCAACCCAAGCAAAGTTTGAATCGCCCCTCATCTCGTCTCTTTCCCCACCTCTGTGCCGGACGACGATGATGAAGACGACGGTCGTGCTTCACCACCGCACCGGAGCTACCTCATCTACGTCCTCGTCCACCGCACCGGGTGGTCCACCAACAATGTCGGCCGCTGCAACAGACGTGCCTCACAGCTACCGACTTCCACCACATCAGGTGTGCTTCACCAACGCCGTCTCCCACCTCACCGGGGCTACTTCATAGAGCACTTCGTCGCACCTCCGCCCCCGAGGCCATTGGGGCTTCACCAACGGTCTCGTCCACCGCATCGTAGCGCTCCGCTGCCACTCAAGATCTGCATCCATGCGAGGCCAGCCAGCGCATCACCCTCAATGGCTCTGAAATAACCCGCACTCTAGCTAGGCGAGCATGCCCAAACGCCGACCCAAACTAGGTATCCACATATCACTCCCTTGTGCACTGTTCCGATGATGTTTGAATATCCTTTCGGTGCTCTCTTAGCTTACAAGCCTATGCAACTTTGACCTTAACTCTTATTTCTTCTGGAGATATCATCTGAAACAAGCAAAACCAATTTTTAGCGAAGCATGACGGTGCTACGGGATCTGGTACACATCTTGCCCACCAGTATAACCTTGTAAGTACATGTCCTTTAGTACAACAACAAGGTCGATTCCTCTTATTTGATCAACCATTCACCGTGTCAAAAATGCAGAGGGGGATGCAAGGAGCACAAGGCCTGCACATCCAAGCAAGTGGTAACATGGACTTGTACATGGAACATCCCAAGCGCAAGCAGAGCTGTAGTGAGCTTGTACAATGAGCAAGCATAAGTCCCTGCATTTCATTTAATTCGTACTGGTCTGCGTGTATGATTTGTGTGCAGTGGTGGATCCACAAATTCAAGTTACCAGGGGCGAAAATTTAACTTAAAAAATACGAAGGAACTTGCACTCCCGAAATCAATATAACTTGAGAAATGTGAATCTACATGCACTTTGAAAACCAGCTAATGATCCAAAGTAGTTTAGATTATAAAACACTAAATGATGTAAGCACCAAAAAACACAAAATGCAACATGGTGTACAAGGACTACTAACATGGTCTGTACCTGCTTGAATTATTCGTTCTCTGGCTGAAAATATCGAAGTGTAATTGCACCTATAACCGGTGCGCAAACTGCATATCAATATATCTATCTTACACAAGTATGCCAATAGTTTCAAACAACAGATTAGAAAAGTATTTATGCTAAGTTGTCATGATACGGGGACTTTCTGGTAGATGCCCTCGACGTTTCCTCAAGCCATGAAAATGTACTATAATTTGCTTGTCATCAATGCCTACAAATCTCTATGTCTCTCTCAACATAGTAGATCATCATTAGACACTAAATCCTTGAATGGGAGCTTGCAAAATGATTGCATTAGATCCCTCATTAGACACTATATGTTCATCACCAGGAGAATGTAAAATGTTTGCATCAAATCCTTCATTAGCAGTCTGTTCATTAGACACTTCAGGCTCAAGAACAACATGTGCTTGTATGTTTGCACTGGAAACTTGATTAGATACATCAGGTTCAGTCAGTTAAGTATTGATCAGGTTCAGCAGAAATTGGTTTCATTTTCTCATAGATTCCCTACATACAAGCAGTTTTACAACACCATCAGGTTTAACTATTGGCCAGAAATTGAATAGTTGAATTAGATATAATCAGGGATGTGATGTACCTGGTCGTTCTGCATGCTGCTCTTGCAAGCTGCGACTGTCCGTTTGCGCAAGCTCGATGCCATGCCCGTGCTGCCACCGCTGCCTCCCACGCAGGCTACACCCAAGGTTGGATCTTCATCTTCTTGTCCTTCCATTCGCTTGAAGCCCAGCGACCGACGTCCAATGAGGGCGTGAGGAAGTGTTGTGTCGGTCTGTCCAGCGGTGGCTAGGTTAGGAGCGAACCATACTGGAGGCTGGAGCGAACGAAATGGGATTTTTCCTCCTGTCGCTCAATATAGGAGGCGCTCGTTTGGGCCGCGAGCCTGCTATAGGGCCTGCCTTCCACTTACATTATTGGCCCATCCAAATTGAAATGTTTTTCTTCATTTTTTACATTGCCTGCTCGTGCGTTGGGATGAACAAAACTAGCCAGGGCCAACCTGGACGACTCAAACTAGGCGCACACTTTCCAGCCACCCGAGGCAGCCGCCCATACCAGCCCCTATGGTGGTGTGGCCCCTTTTTGCGTGTATGATTGGGGTAGTGAAAAATATTCCTATGGCACTTTTGATTTACCCAGAGAATGGTTGAATTGCTTGTTTCTATGAACTGAGTTCGCCAATAATGTGAAGGATGCCAGTCTTTTCATCATATTGTAGATTGCTTAGATCTAGATATGCCAAATGTAATTGCATGAAATATATAGTAAAAGCTAGTGTGATGTGTGTGGCTACAACTAGTCTGACAACCCGTCCTCATATAACATATCAAGGACGCACCATCTTATCAGATTAACCATTCAACTTACCAATGCAGTGTGGGAAGTAATAAGTATTGGTACTATGTATCCAAGCAATTGATGCCATGGACTCCTTCATAGAAACTTGTAAGCGAAAAAGAAGTTGCAGTGTATCTGTACAAAGAGCTAGCGTAAGTTCAGTTACCTGCTTCTCAGAATTTTAGTTATCCACTTATTGCAAAATTGTTCAATTACGTTGCTTGGCTTAATTTAGTTTGCTACTGATTACATAATGGCATAGCCTATTAATCCTATTATAGACTGTGCCTATCTATGTGTTTGATACTTACTCTTAAGAATTACCTGTTTGCCTGAATTTAAATAGCTACTTCAACACGTAGATACCTGGTCATATGTACTTCTAGGGTGCAACAGAATTCACGTGTAATTGACGTTCTGATACCATGTTTGTTTAAATGGTTTGTTGTTATCACTTGTAGCACTAGTAATGTTTGCATGTTCATAGATAGACCACTGTCAGGTTTATATGAGGGACAACGTATTTTTAACTTACATATGTATATATATATATATATGTGTGTGTGTGTGTGTGTGTGTTGGAATCATTTTTCTTACATCAAAGAAATTTACAAATGTCTGTGTTGCCGGTAAACGATACCGAATTGTTACTTTAATACGTTGCCAATAACTTGTTAGTTTTACTAGTTCATGTGTAATTAAATACGTTGCTAAAACTGGTTAGTTTTACTAGTTTGATGTTAGTTTCTTATGGCTCTTGCAACACTTTATTTATGATTGCTAACATTCAAGTTTGCAAGATCTAACTGAAACTCCGTTGGCACAACATGTATGTTTTCAGAAACATCCTTGTTTACCTGGTTTGCTGCTGTAACTTGTTGTTGTAATCGTCTCACCAACTTCAAGTTTTCAGGATCCAATTGGAAGTCCAATTGCACAGCAGGTACATTTTCAAAAATATATTTGTGTAACATGTTTGTTGTCATAACTTGTTGCTCTAATCAAGTTACTGACTACTCGACTTTTCAGGATCCAAGAGAAACTCCAATGCCACAACAGGTTCCTTTTGCAAAACTTGTTTGCTTAACTACTTTGCTGCTGCAACTAGTTACAATGATGTTAATAACTACTTTCTAGCATCCAATTGAAACTATTTAATTCCTTGTTTGTTTAACTAGTTTGCTGTTATAACTCCCAGTTGAGATGTTTTGCTAACTTCAACTTTTCAAAATCCAATCGGAACTTTAATGGCAAAACAGGTTAGCCCAAGATCAAAGATCGAGGTCCCCATGGATGTTGTATCATCCCACAGCAGTGGCACCGGCCCAATCGTGCATCATGAATTGCCAACTACTGATGCTCTAGAGGCTAAACTATTGGTAGAAAGAGATCATGCGTCTGCACTTAGAGATGAAGTTGACATGTTGAGGAAGCAAACAACACAATCACAAGCAGCACTCAAGACAACCATTAAATATTTGGTGGATTTCAAAACAAAGCAAGCTGAGATTGACCGTGTTGTTAAGGTCCTGGAGGAAAAAGGGAAATTAAATTCCCACTTGGTAAATCATAGGTGAAATGTTCTTTTCATCGTTGAACAACATTTGTGTTGTTTGTTCATGTAATCGATCAAACCATTTGTTTTAAAGATCATGTAATAATTGCTTTTGTTTTTTGTTTGTAATTTTTTTGAGCACAAGTATGTATTGATTCATAAGACTCTAAGACATTTCATTTTGATCGCTGTGCCAGACATACGAATATGCCAATCGGGCTGAATGTGCATTCAACAATGATAGTAGTATAGATGGTCCTTAAGTGGCACGCATCTGAAAGGGCCAAGATGTTGTACTAGCTTCGCTAAAAAAAAGGATGCTCTTCTAGCAAAAAAAGTATGGTGGCCTGGCTTATGTATGTTAGTTGATATTATTGATCCATATACTCTATAAGTGTTTATATGTATGTTAGTTTTGTACATTATTGGTTGATTGACTCAGTATTTGAATCTTGATACATCGCTTGTGTACATATCTAAATGGGAGTACACATTATGCTACCTGTGACACTTGAGTTGGACATAAAGTGGTTTCAAATATTTGAATTCACCTTAAACTGGATTCTAGCTTCTGAATTTGAGTATCGGCATTTGTAAATCATATTCATATATGACAGTGGAATACATCTTTGTTGTGCTTTTGAAGATATATAAAAACACATAGAATGTTTTATAAAGATTTGTATAGGAATACAAAATGGATTCGAATTTATTTGCCAGGGTAAACGTGGATGCTTATTGTCCGAAAATTCAAAAAAGCGGCAAAATGTCCACTCCCACGTTGGCTGCCCGAAGACAGTGTTTGGGAGATGGAAATTACTGTCTACTCCTTACACGGACAATCCATCGGCCCGACTTCCACTGCACTCAATAGGGGTAGGTTAGTAACTTCAATTAGACATGACACGTCCGCCTCTGAGCCCATTCCGATACAGTGGGAGCCAAACATGGGCGGAAAAACACATTTGATTCAAGCTTGTCCGAAAGAACTCTGTCTCTCCCTCTATTTACCCATTCATACACGATGGGCGGCAAAACAAACTCGACTCAGCCAAAGTCGATGTAGGCAAATATTTTCAATAGGGGCGGGTTTGTAACTTCTCTCAGACATGACACAACCGCCCTACCTATCAGCCCTGTTCATACACCGTGGGTGCCAACCGTGGGCGCCAAAACACCCTCTCCTCGCCGGAAATCGCTCTAGGAAAATATTGGCTAGATGCGAGATTACCGGCCTATCCCCAACCGACGGGACGTCCAAATTCTAAACGGGGCCTAAGTTCATAACGTTCCCCTATTTCAGACAGCCGTGTCCCAAAAACATGGTTCCCCGTACCTCTCCCTCCATTTTCCCATTCATACACCATTCGTGCTAGAACACCATCCCCACACTAGACTCCTCCATCCGCCACCCCATCCATCACCACCGTCCTCCACCCCATCCATCGCCAACGTCATCCACCATGCCGGAGCGCCTACCAAGACCGTTTCCTCCACTGCTAGAGATGGACCCGTCTGCCGTCGCAGATCTGCTTCAACGCCACCGACAGCCATCGCACCCTGATGCCTACACGACGCCGCAAGAGAGGTGCTACTTCATATCTGCTCAACTTTTTGATCTCAACCAGAAAATAGATCGTAACTTGGTTATTGTACTTTCTTTTCAGCTCTTAGAATTTAGTTCTTAGTTCGAAGCAAACAATGGATGCTAAATAGCATTTCTGCGGTTTGCAGCTTTAAATCTGCCATGGCACAGTCATAATAGGGTTTAATTGATCATGCTTAGGGTTCAATTGATCATGTTGGTTCCGTGGTGGTTTCTTTAATAGAAATCATAGGGGAAACTATCTTTTTCTCAACGAAAATGCTTAGGGTTTCCCCCTTTTATGATCACTATACGATCAACATACGTGCTTCATGTCATAATAGCACTGCTCCACCCATCAAGCTAAACAAGCTTAGTTGTTCAAATATGAATATGATATTATTAAAACATAGTCGTTTAATTGGTCAGCTAAATGTTCCTAATTTAGTTTCGGATATGCATGTACGCCGCTCGGGTGTGTATCTCTACAGGGTGCCCACGGTGGGCCGCGACCCACCCTGGGATTTCGGGTCAGCCTAGGCCCCGATCCCTCTATTTTGTTGCGCTTTCGATCTGTACTCGCCCCCAGCTGCCTGCCTCGCCAGTGACTTGCCGTCCCCAAATGGCATGACTCTAGGAGGAGATGCCGGACTAACAGGAGGTCAGGAGCCGCTCGCCCAACAGCGTCACTGCTGCCTGGGCACGCCGCCGTGCCTACCTTCCCAGTCCATTTAGGGCTCAAGCGTGCAGCAGCCACTAAGCCAACCTGATTTATCCTGAGATACGTCATCAACACTCAGCAGCCACTCCTCATCACCCATTTTCTAATTGATTCATTACTCATTAGGCAGGACAGTCATTAGGGTTTGTTGTGTACTGAGTGCTACCTACACTTAATGGTTCGGATGTATTTCAGTAATCTTTAGTACCGTAAAGTTCACAGGATTTCAAAATTCTTACCCTAGGCACAGACACTAGTCATTTTAGATTGTTGGTCATAGTGACATTGACCCAGATTACTACTGCAGGCCAGGTTTGTTGACAATTTTACTCGTCTTTCTTACTCATTCGATATGATATCCAATTATTCACGCCGATTAGTTGCAAACAATAAGTGCTAGACCAACTTCTTGATCCAAATTTTGGACGGTCTCTAACTACAGTTACAATTCTGCATACTTGTCCTAGCAAGCTCACAAGTAATGATTGATTCACTATATCTATGATTGCCTTGTCATATTTTTTGTCAATATTCTTTTAGGGTGGACCACCCTGTTTCAAAATACTGGAACCGCAGACATGAGTGAATAGTATTTCTCTGTGTGATCTCTTCCATCATGTGTGGGCAATGAACACTGCATTGTATAGAAAGAAAGTGTCATTTCCACCTTTTACATAGACTATGATCTTTTACATGGAATATAATCTGCCTACTTGCTTTGTGTCGCACTACCAACACTCCACCCTTGAAGCTAAACATTGTGCCACTCATAATTCCTTAGTTTATTTGTTCAAATACGAATTTGATATGATTCTAATGTTCCTGCTTCAGTTTTGAAATGCGTGCCTTCCTTTTATAGAGACATAAGAGGTTTGTATTTCTGTGTGTGGACTGGTCAGCACGGTTGGGGTGAACTTTGCATATGGAGGGGTTTATAGGGAGACACTCTTCGAGTTGAATCCGCAATGCAATCCATAGATAATTTGACTACTTTTTATGTTTTCATGAATCTTAGATACTAAACAGCATCATAATGATTATGAGCTTGCGCGCATGAAAAGAATAAAGTAGAACAAAGCCATGGCTGTCAAACTTGGCATTAAGGGACTGAAATCAAGTCTAGATGCAATGCAAACGCTCTCCACCTATAGATTCTTTCTCAGAATATGATCCTAACAGTCATTCTGAGCTAGAGGGAGACCTAAGTCAATGTAGCTCCCTAGTGGAGGAGTCAGAGGCAGATGCCCTATCTTATTCACCCATCAAGGTGCTTGCTCTAACTTTCCAAGGATATATTGGTCCGCATATCTTGCAACTGATTCTTTGCATTGCTTCTACTTTATTGCATCATCATTAGCTTAGTTTACACACTAGTGTGCGTTGGTCCTAAACAAATGGTTTTTAACCCCTTTCCGTGACGGCATTTGGAACCATTACCAAGTGAGTGTGGGCGATAGTGGGGTCCTTCCCACATGACCTAGAAATCGTCGGGGATAGGCCCTCCCGGGACACAGGCTAGGGCTGTGTGCGATTGGGTGAGGCATCGAAACCCAATCATTTCCGTAGGTATGTCCATCCCCAACGGTAATCCGAAAAAATCATTTCGTAGGTACATCCCACACGGTGAATCCCAGAAAAACATTTCCGTTCGTATGTATATCACACACAGTCATTCCAAGGAATACGTTTCCGTTCTTATGCACATCCCACACAATCAATCCAGGGAAAACGTTTCCATTCGTACGTACATCCCGCACAGTTTTATTTGTAGGCTTGTGTGTGAAAGGTGTAACTATCACATGTGGTCTGCCTTGGTTAACTGTTTGCTTTTATTAACTATATCAGACACGATTTGATGAAGAAAACTGTGTGGCATTGGGCTATCCATCGCAAGCGCTTTTACTAATAGAACCGTTTGCAAAGGTCCATGACACATTTAGCAAGTTTATTAGTTTACAATTAATAATTCCAGTATTACGTAAATTCACATTTCATACCGAACAGCTGTTTGCCAATTTCATATCAGGCACATAAATATATTATAACATCACAGTACGTTAGCTACATGAAAACAGCATGATACAACATATTGCCAGTTCAACTTCATAAGAACAATATATTCATTTCCCTAATCGATATCATCCAGGCTCGTCTTATCCACCTCAGCTTTCAGTTCAGTAAGAACCTGTTTTGCACGGGCTAACTGAGAAAGTGCCTCCTCCTTCGCCAACACCATCTTAACAAATTCTGATTAAAAAAAATCTGAGCTCATTCTCCACCTTTAACTTTTTATCCCGCATCTTCAAATATTCTTCAGCGTTGACAATAGTTTCTCTAAGCATACGTCTATTCTGTTCCTCATACATGCTCCAGAGCTTCGCTAGGCACATCTTCAAAGACTGTGGCCACTCTTGATCAACCCACTCCAAGTAAGAACACTTCCATTCATCCTATAATTTTTAAAATTAGATCAGTAACAATTGTAGGGGAAATGGGTTTATAGCAACATAGAAAATCACCAATGGTTATTTTGAAAAACTGAAGAAACATGTTAATTATGACATATCTTCTCAAAAAGATCAATGTGCAAATGAAATAATTGGTATTGAGACAACAACCAAATTCTGGAACATCAGAAGCTATAATTAACTACAATGACGCTACAAGTTCTTACTCATGTACAATAAATAACAAGTTGAACATTTAATGAGGAAGGTAAATATAACTGCAACAGCATAGCGACGGTGTTTGGATGACAACAAATTGAAACTAATAGGTGTGTACATGCACAATTTTAGTAACATAGAACTAATAGCACTAAGGCCATCCACTATGTATGCCAAAACTGGGGTAAAGACAACTGTTGCTACATCTCGCACCAGTGCCCTGCACTCACGAGCCGATGCAGCAGAAAAAATAGGGACCCGAACTCCGGAGCACGTAGTTGCTCCGATGCCCAGTTCCTTCGTGCCATAAAGATTTAGTATTTTACTGCTTGGCTGCTCAGATGTGTGGATCAAAGTTGGCTGCACGAACTGCTGAAGCGGTGCCAAATAATTTTCTAATGGCACCGCTGATGAGATGGCAACAATTTAAGATACTAGGTACAAACTGTGACACTGTCTTAGGATGGTTTGGTTGAAGGTGTGGCATGAATGGGTTGGGACCGTGACAGTGTCTAAATCACATCTAACAAATGATTTTTAACAACGGAAGAGGGTCTAACCTTCTCTGCACATGCCAGAAACTTCCTCCCAATGTCCGCGGAATCAAACGCAAGTAGCTTCACGCATGGAGATTGATGGTGACAACGAGCAGATAGATCTTTAGCCACCCCACTCCATTCGTTGCCACTGATGGTCTTAGGGAGCTACAAGAGGAAGAAACGACTCAAATCGACCTCTGGGTAAAAATCCTTCATTCCAAGTCATAGCCCGAGAGAGAGAAGAGAGGCATACCCGGGTGGTGAAGGAGTAGTCACTGGAGGAGGAACCGCTGGAGATGTCTTTGAAGAAGACCATGGCGACCTCGGTGGTAGGATGCGAGACGGGGAGAGTCAGGAAACGGCTATAGCTTAGCAAGGAAGGAAGGAAGGAGGAAATAGGGGAAATGTGACTTGTGGTCGGGGAGAAAAGGGGGTGGGGAAGGGGGTGGGGGCGGATATTTTGGCGGTAGGCCAAAATTTTGGAAATGTGGAGGGAAACTTTGCGCGCGGTGCCTCTGGACCATTCACTTTGAATGATTGTGTGCGTTTGGTTGAAGGTGTGGTATGAATGGGTTGGGACCATGACAGTGTCTGATTCACATCTATCTAATGATTTGTAACAACGAAAGAGGGTCTAACCTTCTTTGCACATGCCAGAAACTTCCTCCCGCTGTCTACAGAATCAAACACAACTAGCTTCACGCATGGAGATATATGGTGACAACAAGCAGATAGATCTTCAGCCACCCCGCTCCATTCGTTGCCACTGATGGTCCTAGGGAGCTACAAGAGGAAGAAATGACTCAAATCGACTGCCGGGTAAAAATCATTCTGTAGCGACCTGACCCGAATGGATCACGTCTACTGTGCTACGGTGTCATCCCTGGATCAGTAATGCTGACACCACACAGTACATCGAGGTTTTATAGCAGAGTTGCAATCACACACTTATTACATCGATGGCTCAAAAAGAACTTATTACAATAAATATGACTTAAGGACATATTTTAAAGATAACAGCGGAAGACTTGGAAGATAAATGGGTCCATCAACTCCAGCAGCATCACTGAGTATAGAACCACGACCTAAACGCACCTCAATCGTCGTCTGAAAAGTCTGCAACATTAACGTTGCAGCCCGAAAACGGGTCAGCACATGGAATATGCTGGCAAAGTAACACATAGAGAGTAATGGAATGAAACAGCTATACTACATGCATATATGGCTGGTGGAAAGCTCTATGGTTACAGTTTTGCGTAAAGCCAATTTTTCCCTACTGCAAAGGAATAAATTTATTTAACTATCATGGTGGTTGTGAAACATTGAGAATGGTTGACAGCATTCTCAATCCCAATTAAAAGTAATTAAAACCCAATAACATTAATTAGAAGTAACATGTTGAGATTCACAATGATATTCAAGTACTAGATACTCAAGTTGTTCATAACCGGGGACACGGCTAATCATGATTAGTTTGTTACTCTGCAGAGTTTGCGCACTTTTCCCCACATGACTCGATCGCCTCCGTTTGGTTTCTCGCACTACATGGTGTTTGAGAAGACGGATGACCGAGACATAGTCTTTCAGAAGCACTAGCACCTTACATGTGGGGTAGACCGGTACACCTACATCCCCTACATCTGCTAGTCCACCCCGTAAGAGTTCGCACAACTTAGTCAACTATGCCAGAGCCCATAGTAGCATGTGGCTGCACACGGAAGTTTCTAGCATGAATTATCTTATGATCCCTTTGAGCCTGGGTGGCGGTCCAAAAAAAACAGGCAAGTCCTGATAGACATCAGGTGCCTCAATCCACCCAGATGTGTGTTTAAGTTGCCACCTTAAATAAACCATTAAAATTATCATCTCACATCTGTCATGGATATCACTCACACAATCCACGTCTACTAGCATAGCATGGCATAATAAGCAAACGTAGAAGTAACTCCCAAAGGTTTCATAATAATACAGGTAATAGGTACTACCTCATCTACTTCCCATCCCACAATTTAATTAGATCCTAATCATGCAATGTGTGAGGATTGATCTAATGCAATAAAACATGGGTTGTAGAAAAGGTATGATCAAAGTGTTACTTGCCTTGCTGATGATCCGCGAGTCCTAGGGTTTCGAAGTAACAAGCGGCGCAATCCGGGTAATCTATCGCAGACAAACAACAAGCATACAATAAGTACTCATCTAATGCACAGGTAAAACTCGAACAAGAGAACGAACCAGGTAGTTCAACTTAAGAACTCCGGTTGCAAAGAAAGAACGAAAAACAAACGGCGGAAGAAAACAACTCGGTTCTAGCAAGTTGAAACTAGGTCAAAATTTTACTGTAACAAAAGCTTGTTCAAGTTGATTAGACGGAACGGCGGTTTCGAGACGAAACTCCAGGCGCTTGAATCACCTGATTCCGATAAACGAGCGGAAAAATAGACTAGGAAGAAGATCGGATCTGAGATCGCGATCGCGGAATAAATCCGACGAAAAGAAAAAGAAGAACGGTTAAACGAACGGACGTTCGTTAACCTAGAAGAATCCGGTGATCACGTTCGTTAGGACGAACGGTCCGGCGAACGGTCCAAAGGCAACTAAATCAGAGAAGAAAACGAATCCGATCTAGGGTTTCGGAGAAGAAAAACCGATCGAAAAACTGATCTAGAAAACCGGAACGGTTTAGAGAAGAAAAGAATCGGAACGATTAGAAGAGAACGATCCGAGGAAAAGAATAGATGTAGTGCGGGGCTACCTTGGCGAGGTCTCCGGTGACGGGCTCCGGCGGCGTCGGCGTAGGGCGGCGGCGTGGGCAAGGTGCGGCGGCGGCGCGGGTGTGGGGCGGCGGCGGCAAGGTGCGGCGGCGGCGCGGGGTGTGGGGTGGCGGCGCGGGTGAGGC
Source organism: Triticum urartu (assembly GCF_003073215.2). Classification (NCBI taxonomy): domain Eukaryota; kingdom Viridiplantae; phylum Streptophyta; class Magnoliopsida; order Poales; family Poaceae; genus Triticum; species Triticum urartu. Next base: position 222,778,088 of record NC_053027.1, on the reverse strand, counting down.
AGCGGCGGCGGCGGCGAGGTGCGGCGGTGGCGCGGGGTGTGGGGTGGCGGCGCGGGTGAGGCGGCGCGGCGGCGGTGAACAGGGCGCGGTGTGATGCGGCGCGGCGGCGGTGCAAGGCGCGGTGTGGAGGAGAGCTTTGATTTGATGTGTTTAGAGGGGGGGGTGCTTGGGTATTTATATTGGGGAGGGGAGGGGTTTACTTGGGGTAGAGGACAAGGAATTAGAATAGGAGTAGGAAAGATCTAGAAAATAAACGGAGTAGGACTAAAGAAAACGAAATAAGGAAAAGGGGACAAGGGGGCGCCCTAGAATCCTAAAAGGATTCGGTCCTAGCAAGAGGCGGCGGCCGCCGACCGGCTCCTGGCTCGGCGCCTGGCGCCTGGGAGCGCGGCGGTAGGTGGCTTGGCTTGGGCCTTTGGCCCAAGGCGCTGCTCAATTTTTTTTAATAGTTTCCTCGCGCAGAAAAAAAAACAAAAAGGGATCTAAACGAACTCCAAAAAATCTAAAGTAAATTTTCCCCGACTCCTAAAAATGAGCCGAACAAAATGAACTTTTCTCCGGACCTAAAATGCAATTTTTGAAAACGCGCATTTTTCCCTATCCAAATAAAATGCAAATAAACACCGGAAAGCAAAATTGATCTATTTATTATATCTTCATTTTTCCTAAATTTGGGAAAGTCATATTATTCCCTCTCTCATATATTTTGACACCAGAAAATTTATTGAAGATAAAATAAATAAATCAAATGATCCTATTTTTCAAAATTCGAGAAAACTCTCAAATATGAAAATAACGAAATCTCCAACTCTCTCCGAGGGTCCTTGAGTTGCGTGAAATTTCTAGGATCAACCAAATGCAAGAAAATACGATATGCATATGATCTAGTGTATAACATTCCAAATTGAAAATTTGGGATGTTACAAACCTACCCCCCTTAAGATGAATCTCGCCCTCGAGATTCGGGTTGGCTAGAAAATAGGTGTGGGTGGTCTTTGAGCAAATCTTCTTCTCTCTCCCAGGTGGCTTCATCCTCTGAATGGTGGTTCCACTGAACTTTGCAAAACTTGATAACCTTGCTGCGAGTAACTCTGCTGGCATAATCGAGAATCTTGACTGGCTTCTCCTCATATGTTAGGTCATCCTTTAACTGAATTGCTTCTAATGGCACTGTATCTCTTAGCGGTACCTCCGCCATCTCGGCGTGACATCTCTTCAGCTGAGAAACATGGAATACATCATGAACTCCTGACAGTCCTTCTGGTAGTTCCAACTTATAAGCGACTTCTCCCATACGTTTCACGATCTTAAACGGTCCAACGAAACGCGGTGCTAACTTTCCCTTAACTCCAAAGCGCTTAACTCCTCGAAGTGGGGATACTCGAAGGTAAACTCTGTCTCCAGTTTCGTAAACTATCTCCTTGCGTTTAGAATCTGCATAGCTCTTCTGCCTGGACTGGGCTACCTTGAGCCTATCGCGAATCAACTTAACCTTCCGTTCTGACTCCTTAATCAAATCTGGTCCAAAGAATTGACGGTCTCCAACTTCGTTCCAGGACAACGGTGTCCTGCACCTCCTTCCGTATAAAGCTTCAAAAGGGGCCATCTTCAAACTGGTTTGGTAACTGTTGTTATAAGAAAACTCCGCATACGTCAAGTTTTCGTCCCAACTTGATCCATAATCTAGTGCACAAGCTCTCAGCATATCTTCCAAAATCTGATTGACTCTCTCGGTCTGTCCATCTGTCTGCGGATGAAAAGCTGTGCTGAACTCTAGTCTGGTTCCTAAAGTTTCATGCAACTGATTCCAAAACTTTGAGGTAAATTGGGTTCCTCTATCTGATACGATACTCCTCGGAACTCCATGCAAACAAACGATTCTAGTCATGTATATCTTTGCAAACTTAGCACTGGTGTAAGTGGTCTTAACTGGAATGAAATGTGCTACCTTCGTCAAACGATCAACTACTACCCATATCGAGTCATATCCGGCTTTTGTCCTGGGTAGCCCTGTGATAAAATCCATGCCTATCTTATCCCACTTCCATTCGGGTATCGGCAGTGGTTGTAACAATCCTGCTGGCTTTTGATGTTCTGCTTTTACTCTCTGACATACGTCACAAACTGCTACATACGCTGCAATATCCTTCTTCATTCCGGTCCACCAGAATGTTTCCTTTAAATCCAAATACATCTTGGTATTCCCTGGTTGAATCGAATATGGTGAATTATGTGCCTCCTGCAAAATCAACTTCCTGATCTCCGGGTCATTGGGCACATAAACACGGTCCTCAAACCATAGGGTATCGTGCTCATCCTCATGAAATCCCTTTGCTTTTCCTTTGCTAAGTTTCTCCTTTATAGCAGCAATCTCTTTGTCAGATTTCTGAGCTTCTCTGATCTTATCCATCAATGTTGATTGAATCTCCAATGCTGCTACATAGCCTCTCGGAACTATTTCCAAACATAGCTCACGAAGGTTTTCTGCTAATTCCTTTGGTATTTTCCCCGTCACTAGGGTATTGACATGGCTCTTACGGCTCAATGCGTCAGCTACTACATTAGCCTTTCCGGGATGGTAATGCAATCTCATGTCATAATCCTTGATGAGCTCCAACCATCTCCTTTGTCGGAGGTTCAACTCCTTCTGCGTGAAAATGTACTTCAAACTCTTGTGATCCGTGTACACCTCACAATGATTTCCAATGGGGAAATGTCTCCACGTTTTCAACGCATGCACTACGGCTGCTAACTCCAAATCATGCGTGGCATAATTCAACTCATGAGGCTTCAGTTGTCGTAATGCATACGAAACAACTCTCCCTTCCTGCATAAGCACTGCTCCAAGTCCTCGACGTGAAGCGTCGCAATACACCTCATAATCCTTGGTCTGATCTGGCAAAATCAATACCGGTGGGGTAACCAAACGTTTCTTCAACTCCTGGAAACTAGCCTCACACTCCTCAGTCCATTTGAACTTAGTTTCCTTCTTCAACAACTCCGTCATAGGCTTCGCAATTTTTGAGAAATTCTCAATAAATCTCCGGTAGTATCCTGCGAGTCCAAGAAAACTCCGGATCTCTCCAACTGTTGTTGGTGCTTCCCATTCGGTTACGGTCTCAACCTTTGTGGGGTCAACTGCTATACCTTCTCCGGATATAACGTGTCCGAGGAATCCAACTTCCTTCAACCAAAACTCACATTTGCTGAATTTGGCATATAACTGATGTTCCCTTAATTTCTCCAAAACCAAACGCAAATGTTCCTTATGCTCCTCTTCATTCTTTGAATAAACTAGGATGTCATCAATGAACACTACGACGAACTTGTCCAAAAACTCCATAAACACTTTGTTCATCAGGTTCATAAAATAGGCAGGTGCGTTAGTCAATCCAAATGACATAACGGTATACTCATACAGTCCATATCTTGTGGTGAATGCTGTCTTAGGTATGTCCTGCTCTCGAATCTTCAACTGATGGTACCCTGATCGCAAATCGATCTTGGAAAACACTTTAGCTCCTTGTAATCGATCAAACAGATCATTAATCATTGGCAGTGGGTACTTGTTCTTGATGGTTACTTCATTCAATCCCCGATAATCTACAACCATCCTTAATGATCCATCCTTCTTTTCCACTAGAAGTACAGGTGATCCCCAAGGTGAAGAACTTGGGCGAATGTAACCTTTATCCAATAACTCCTTAATCTGATTCTTAATTTCCACCAAATCCTTTGCTGGCATCCGGTACGGTCGCTTCGATATTGGGCCTGTACCTGGCAATAACTCAATCAAAAACTCAATGTCTCTATCCGGTGGCATGCCTGGTAATTCCTCAGGAAATACATCAGGAAAATCCTTTACCACTGGTACTTCCTCCTGCACAACTCCTGATAAGCAATTCACTTGTGTCCTGTTTGGCACATGCCGGGATACATACTTGATCCTTCTTCCTTCTGGTGTGGTAAGCAAAATTGTCTTACTGGCGCAATCGATGTTTCCTCCATACATCGACAGCCAATCCATACCAAGAATCACATCCAGTCCTTGGGATTCCAGAATAATTAAATCCGTTGGGAATACATGCCTTCCTATACTCAATGGTACTTGGAAACATCCTTGTCTGGCCATGTATTCTGCTCCTGGCGAGCTTACTAGCATAGGTGTTTTAAGGGCTTGGGTTGGAGGCATCTGAGGGTTTAGAAAAGACGAGAATTAAGAATAGAGGGGGTCTAAAGGGAAAACACTACCCATATGCTCATGAGGCAAATGCACACAAAATCACTTCAATCAATCAAGCAAGGGCTTACAAACGATCTATCTATCGCAAAAGTGCTCGACTATAATGTGTTTACATGGGGGAATACTACTACTATCTGGTGGTCATCTAGAAATTTGAACCGGTGGAAGACTCCATGATATCTACTCCAGCTTCGTCTTCAAAGTCGGGTTCACTTGGATCCGAATCGGTGTCGTTGATGATGATGTAGTTGTCTGGACATGCGACGTACTTGTCGTCCTCCTGGGATGCTAACTTGCTCTTGAGTTCTTCAATATCCTGCTTAAGATCGCAATTGTGCCTTGCTAGAGCTACGATCTCGTCCATGTAGTCCTTGCGTGTAGACTTTAGTTCTCCTTCTAGCTCGATGATCCTTGCCTTCGCATTCTTCAACTCTACCATATCATTGCACATCTGGTTCTCGTGGCGTCGAATGTGCTGGTTTAACTCCTGGATGAAAGATGCAATGGATCTATCCTTCTTGGTGCTGACTAACTCCCATTGTTCATCACGGCGTCCGCAAATCTGGTACATAGTGTCCTTGAGGTCTTCTTGATAAACTTCTCCAATGCGTCCTATGGTGATATGAGCTGCCATGCTCCTTCCTAGACTCCAGGTTGGTGCATTGAAAACACTATCTATGGGCTTCGTGATTGGCGCGAATGTTCTTCCCGGAACGTGAGCTTGAATCTTCCAGCGCTCCTCTTCAGGCAGAGTGGCGTTGAAGGTTCCCGTGAAGCTTGGTAATCCAATGTTCAGGTACTTGGTGACTTCCTTCAGGTGAAATCCAAAAGGTGTGCCTTCATCCGGTTGAGCGTACTTAATCTTCGTGTGCGTCATCCTAATAGAGTAGAAAAGATGAGGAGTTAGAAAATGAGAAGAGAAGGGTGATCTATGGCTTTAACTTAGTGGTCGTGTCCTACAGTCAGCGTGTGCTCTGATACCATCTCTGTAGTGACCTGACCCGAATGGATCACGTCTACTGTGCTACGGTGTCATCCCTGGATCAGTAATGCTGACACCACACAGTACATCGAGGTTTTATAGCAGAGTTGCAATCACACACTTATTACATCGATGGCTCAAAAAGAACTTATTACAATAAATATGACTTAAGGCCATATTTGAAAGATAACAGCGGAAGACTTGGAAGATAAATGGGTCCATCAACTCCAGCGGCATCACTGAGTATAGAACCACGACCTAAACGCACCTCAATCGTCGTCTGAAAAGTCTGCAGCATTAACGTTGCAGCCCGAAAACGGGTCAGCACATGGAATATGCTGGCAAAGTAACACATAGAGAGTAATGGAATGAAACAGCTATACTACATGCATATATGGCTGGGTGGAAAGCTCTATGGTTACAGTTTTGCGTAAAGCCAGTTTTTCCCTACTGCAAAGGAATAAATTTATTTAACTATCATGGTAGTTGTTAAACATGAGAATGGTTGACAGCATTCTCAATCCCAATTAAAAGTAATTAAAACCCAATAACATTAATTAGAAGTAACATGTTGAGATTCACAATGATATTCAAGTACTAGATACTCAAGTTGTCCATAACCGGGGACACGGCTAATCATGATTAGTTTGTACACTCTGCAGAGCAGAGGTTTGCGCACTTTTCCCCACATGACTCGATCGCCTCCGTTTGTTTTCTCGCACTACATGGTGTTTGAGAAACGGATGACCGAGACATAGTCTTTTAGAAGCACTAGCACCTTACATGTGGGGTACACCGGTACACCTACATCCCCTACTTCTGCTAGTCCACCCCGTAAGAGTTCGCACAACTTAGTCAACTATGCCAGAGCCCATAGTAGCATGTGGCTGCACACGGAAGTTTCTAGCATGAAAGATCTTATGATCCCTTTGAGCCTGGGTGGCGGTCCAAAAAAAACAGGCAAGTCCTGATAGACATCAGGTGCCTCAATCCACCCAGATGTGTGTTTAAGTTGCCACCTTAGATAAACCATTAAAATTATCATCTCACATCTGTCATGGATATCACTCACCCAATCCACGTCTACTAGCATAGCATGGCAATATAAGCAAACGTAGAGTAACTCCCAAAGGTTTCATAATAATACAGGTAATAGGTACTACCTCATCTACTTCCCATCCCACAATTTAATTAGATCCTAATCATGCAATGTGTGAGGATTGATCTAATGCAATAAAACATGGGTTGTAGAAAAGGTATGATCAAAGTGTTACTTGCCTTGCTGATGATCCGCGAGTCCTAGGGTTTCGAAGTAACAAGCGGCGCAATCCGGGTAATCTATCGCAGACAAACAACAAGCATACAATAAGTACTCATCTAATGCACAGGTAAAACTCGAACAAGAGAACGAACCAGTAGTTCAACTTAAGAACTCCGGTTGCAAAGAAAGAACGAAAAACAAACGGCGGAAGAAAACAACTCGGTTCTAGCAAGTTGAAACTAGGTCAAAATTTTACTGTAACAAAAGCTTGTTCAAGTTGATTAGACGGAACGGCGGTTTCGAGACGAAACTCCAGGCGCTTGAATCACCTGATTCCGATAAACGAGCGGAAAATAGACTAGGAAGAAGATCGGATCTGAGATCGCGATCGCGGAATAAATCCGACGAAAAGAAAAAGAAGAACGGTTAAACGAACGGACGTTCGTTAACCTAGAAGAATCCGGTGATCACGTTCGTTAGGACGAACGGTCCGGCGAACGGTCCAAAGGCAACTAAATCGAGAAGAAAACGAATCCGATCTAGGGTTTCGGAGAAGAAAACCGACTAAAAACCGATCTAGAAAACCGGAACGGTTTAGAGAAGAAAAGAATCGGAACGAATTAGAAGAAAAACGATCCGAGAAAAAGAATAGATGTAGTGCGGGGCTACCTCTGGCGAGGTCTCCGGAAGGGGCTCCGGCGGCGTCGGCGTAGGGCGGCGGCGTGGGCAAGGTGCGGCGGCGGCGCGGGTGTGGGGCGGCAGGGTGCGGCGGCGGCGCGGGGTGTGGGGTGGCGGCGCGGGTGAGGCGGCGGCGGCGGCGAGGTGCGGCGGCGGCGCGGGGTGTGGGGTGGCGGCGCGGGTGAGGCGGCGCGGCGGCGGTGACGCAGGGCGCGGTGTGATGCGGCGCGGCGGTGGTAAGGTGCGGGGTGGAGGAGAGCTTTGATTTGATGTGTTTAGAGGGGGGTGCTTGGGTATTTATATTGGGGAGGGTAGGGGTTTACTTGGGGTAGAGGACAAGGAATTAGAATAGGAGTAGGAAAGATCTAGAAAATAAACGGAGTAGGACTAAAGAAAACGAAATAAGGAAAAGGGGACAAGGGGGCGCCCTAGAATCCTAAAAGGATTCGGTCCTAGCAAGAGGCGGCGTCGGCCGACCGGCTCCTGGCTCGGCGCCTGGCGCCTGGGAGCGCGACGGTAGGTAGCTTGGCTTGGGCCTTTGGCCCAAGGCGCTGCTCAAATTTTTATTTTTTTTTAAAAGTTTTCCTCGCGCAGAAAAAAAAACAAAAAGGGATCTAAACGAACTCCGAAAAATCTAAAGTAAATTTTCCCCGACTCCTAAAAAATGAGCCGAACAAAATGAATTTTTCTCTCCGGACCTAAAATGCAATTTTTGAAAACGCGCATTTTTCCCTATCCAAATAAAATGCAAATAAACACCGGAAAGCAAAATTGATCTATTTATTATATCTTCATTTTTCCTAAATTTGGGAAAGTCATATTATTCCCTCTCTCATATATTTTGACACCGGAAAATTTATTGAAGATAAAATAAATAAATCAAATGATCCTATTTTTCAAAATTCGAGAAAACTCTCAAATATGAAAATAACGAAATCTCCAACTCTCTCCGAGGGTCCTTGAGTTGCGTGAAATTTCTAGGATCAACCAAATGCAAGAAAATACGATATGCATATGATCTAGTGTATAACATTCCAAATTGAAAATTTGGGATGTTACACATTCATTCCAAGTCATAGCCCAAGAGAGATAAGAGAGGCATACCCGGGTGGTAAAGGAGTCGTCGCTGGAGGAGGAACCACTGGAGACGTCTTTGAAGAAGACCATGGCGACCCCGGCGGTAGGATGCGAGACGGCGAGAGTGAGGAAGCGGCTATAGCTTAGCAAGGAAGGAAGGAAGGAAGGAGGAAACATGGGAAATGTGACTTGTGGTCGGGGAGAGAAAGGGGTGGGGGAGGAGCGGGGGTAGATATTTTGGAAATGTGGAGGGAAACTCTGCGCGCGGTGCCGCCGGACCTTTCACTTTGAACGATTGTGTGCATCGCAAACGATTCTTCTGCTTTACACGCATGGGATGAGTTTGATAATTCAAATTTGGTGGAAATTTCCCCGGGTACGTCATTGCATAATTTAACATCGCTTGCTAATTTGGGCACACAAAAGAGCGTACAATAGACAGACCACACTTACTGAATCGAGCAATTTTAGTAATTAAACAGAGCCAATTGACCTATACATTGCTCTAACAAAAGACCAGCATTAAAAACAAAGCCTAAGTAAGCATAATTTTAACAAATCAGCTGCCACACCGGCCTATGCATCACCAATGTGAGATGAGATGTCGATGACTTGTCCTGGCGACATGCCGTCGTTGGTGGACTCCGCGTCCCCCCTACTGAAGTCGACCGCACCCTCGTCCTCATCCTCGTCCTCGGTGCCGCCCTCAAGGTTCTAGTACTCGTAGTAGTGGCTGCGCCAGAGCTTGCGTTTGTACTCCACCGCCGATTCCTCGACGGACAGACTCTTCTCTACCTCGACCTCGGCCACACGCAACTCCTCCCGGCGCTCCTCGATCTCCGCCGCCTCCTGCATCTCCAGCTCCCGCTCGGCGACCTCATGAGGAAGCGGGTACTCCATGACCACCACCACCTTTTCAGACGTGGGTTGCATGCTGGAGTCCGAGGTGGCCTGGAATATCTTGGCGTGTGCATCCTTGATCTTGGCGTGGATGGACTCGACCCGGGCCAGGGCGACATTGGTGGCACGGACGGCAGCTCGAGCGCTCTCGGCGTTTGCAGTCGCCGTCGTAGAAGCAGCTGCAGCCGTCTCTGCTGTTGCAGCTGCCCTGTCCGCTTCCGCAGATGCCCTCTCGGTGGAAGCGGCCGCGCTCAATGCGGATGCGGCGGCACTCTCGGCGTAGGCGACCGTGCTCTCGGCGCAGGCGGCGGCGCTCGGGGGGACGCAGCCCTCTTACGGGCCTTCACGAAGCGTTTCCACGGTGTCATATTTGCAAGAAGGGGGTGCGGGAATGGGGGTCAGCATTCGGGGGTTGTCGGCACTAGAGCAGACGAGCCGGCGGAGCTTAAGGAGGGAGACTTAAATAGACCCAGATATTTTCATCGCAAACGGTTCCTAGAAAACAACTGTGTGTGATGTTGTAGATATTTTTTATTGGCTATGAAAGATGAATTTGGAGTACATTGGCAACGGATGGTGTTTTAAATGTACAAGAAATTTTGTAGTACTAATACAACTGTCATGTCAAATTTTGGAAAATTTCAGGGGTCATTTGACCTTTTAAGACATTTAAGTGATTTTCTAGCCATTTAATGACCGTAATTGAAATTTGGACTACATGTACATGCAACAGCTAACCATAACGGTTTGAAAACTCATATTTTGTGTACTTGTGTGTGATTTAAGTCCATGTGCAGTAAATTGGAAGGAATTTTCAAACATATTGGTCTAACGGCAATTAAGCATTGAGTGACATGGTATTTAATTCCAATTTTTAAAAAAATCATAAACACATAAACCTTGCTTGATGTAATGTCATGCCACCAAGATGAAGTGGAATTTTTTTTGGCATGTTTGACAAAATTTGGACACACAGCCCTCACCGGAGCAACTCACTAGAAGGCTCGTGGTTCCAAGAGGGAACAATGCATGTTTGATGACGAACGGGGGATAGCTTCCTCCTACGGCCTTCAATTTTTTTCTATGTTTAACGTGCACTACTAAAACTGTAATGTGAAATTTTGGAAAACTCTAGGGGTAATTTGACCTTTTAAAGACATTTAAGTGATTTTCTAGCCATTTAATTCAAATTTGAACTACAACTACATGCAACGCCTAACCATAACGGTTTGACAAATCTAGCATGTTTGACCTACTAAAAAATTTAAAAAATATCAGAAACACATGAAACCTTGGTTGATGTAATGTCATGCCACCAAGATGACGTGGTAAAAAATTGTCACGTTTGACGAAAGTTTGGACACACACCCCTCACAAACCGGAGCAACTCACTAGAAGGCTCGTGGTTTCGAGAGGGAATAATGCATGTTTGATGATGAACGGGAGATAGCTTCCTATTATGGCCTTCAATTTTTTTTCTACGTCTAACATGCACTACTACAACTGTAATGTGAATTTTTTGAAAATTCCAGGGGTCATTTGACCTTTTAAAGACATTTAAGAGATTTTCTAAACATATTGGAGTGCCATGGCATTTTAATTCCAAAAAATTAAAAAATGATCAGAAATACATGAAACCTTTCTTGATTTAATGTCATGCCACCAAGATGATGTGGTAAAAAAATTGGCCTGTTTGACGAAAGTTTCGACACACACCCCTCGCAAACCGGAGCAACTCACTAGAAGGTTCGTGGTTCCGAGAGGGAACAATGCATGTTTGATGACGAACGGGAGACAACTTCCTCTTATGGCCTTCAAATTTTGTTTCTACGTTTAACATGCACTAATACAACTGTCATGTGAAAATTTGGAAAATTTCAGGGGTCATTTGACCTTTTAAAGACATTTTAGTGATTTTATAACCATTTAATGAACATAATTCAAATTTGAACTACATCTACATGCAATGCCTAACCATAACGATTTGAAAAATCATATTTTTGTGTACTTGTATGCGAGTTAAAAAATCATCAAACGATGTAAATATCTAGTGTCAAAAAATAAAATGTAAAGATCTGGCAAGACAACCGGCCCCCACATGATTGGCACTATATCTCGTGGCTCGAGGTTTGGTAGGTGAGTGGCGGGGATCATTAATTAGACACGGTTCTGCATTGGAAACCGCCAGCTATTATGTTCACACACGGATTTTGGCTATTATGTTCACACATGGATTTTGCTGCGGGAATCGTGTGTAATTCAAACTACAGTACTCGTAAATTCTGGCGACCGGCATGTGTACTGTCCCCGTCGATCTAGATTCCGGACGCCCATAAATACTGCCTTGCTCACGTTGTCCCGCCTGCATTCTTATCTACATCCTCCCTTCGCTCGCCCTCTCTCTCTCTCAAATCTCTGCCATGGCGCCGCCGGTCTGCCCACACGCTGACGAGGAGTCGCTGCCCCCCGAGAACGGTCACTCGATTAACAGCGACGAGAACCCCTACATGCCGCCTAACAAGGTTGCGCCGGACCCCCCAACTTTGGATTGGTTTCGGGGCCAGTACAATCTTTGTATGTGGAAGTCGCTGCCGCCGGATGAGAAAGCCAGGCAAGTGGCGTTCAAGAAGGAGATGGCGGAGGAGGAAGCCAGGTATTAGGCGGCCTGTGAAGCCCGTGATGCCGCTTGGAAAAAGGAGGCGGCGGAGCTTTGGGGGCGGGCGCGTCGTTGTGCCGAGGAGGTGTACGAAGACGGGTACTTCGCGAGGAAGGTCATAGGCGCTGGGCGCCTCGTCGCTGCGTGGAAGTGGGCGATAAGCTCTAGCGTGCCACCGACAAGGAGCTTCGGTGGGTGCCCAACGAATTGGCAAGGTCGGCTACGCGCGTCCGCCAGCAAGAGGCAAATCGGTATGCGCTGCGAGGCGGAGGAGGCGGAGTACTGCCTCCGCACTGGGAAGACGTCGCGCACCAGGGAGCTGTTGGAAAGGGGCTGCCAGAATACTTGCCCCGTGAGGGATTATTAGTTTTAGTATTAATCGTTTTCAATTTTATGCATTGTACCTAGTATTTAAGTATCATCACGTATATGTGATGATATTAAAAATATATTCTGTGATGAACTAATGAACAATTAATATATATATATTATGAATTCCATTTTCTATCTATTTTTGTATACTATTTTGAATCTAGCTATTATCATCCACATATACAGAATGGAAAGCGTATATGCACACATTGAAACAGAACATATAAGAATGGAAAACAGAGTACACACATTGAAACAGAGCAATAAACAGAGCAATACTATGATTGCTGTGAATATATAGCTATCCATGTCGAAACGACTTTTCAAAATCAAACACATCCATGAGACCATGACTAGTAGCTCTTGCCTACGGTAGCTCTTGGCTCTGCCTGAACTCGTGCAGGCGTTCGTCCAAGCGGTCAACACGCTCGCGGTACATCTGGAGCGCGATCTCGAGCTCCAAGTTGGCTATTTCATCGGAGATCACCAGCTCGAGGATGCGACGGCCATGTTCCTCTACTGTGCCCAGGTGGACACCTGGCCAAGGAGGCGGTCGAGCCTATGGACCAGCGCGTTGGCATCCAGCGGGCCACAGACAAGGCAAACGGCGGCACCCATGCGAACGGCGCGGTGGGCGTTCGGTGCAAGTACGGAGCGGCCGGCCTCTGGTGCAAGTACGGCGCTGAGGGCCTCTGCCCATTCCTGGTGAGGAATGGGGGTACTGACCGGACGTGTACCCAACTGCGACGCCGTGTCGACAGCAGGCAACCACCGATGGATCCGCCCTTGTTGTGCGGCACGCCGCGCCTCTTGCTCTGCGGCACTCCAACGGTCTCGCCGTGCGGCAAACCGCAGCCTATCGGCACGGACGCGCCTAGCTTTCTCTGTAGCGCGCCATCGATCATGTTGTGCGGCGACCTGCAGCCTGTCGGTGCTGAGATGCCTATCTTGATCCTCGGCTCTCAAGCACCATGCGCTAAAGGTCTGCTCAACCCTGGCGATGACGCGCATCACGACATCGTCCATCACGTTGCCGGGGGGTGGCTCGGCCTCGACGGGCTTTGGCGCCTTCTCGTTTTCCTCGTCGACGAGGTTGATGGCAGAGGCGGCGCTTTGGAGGTTTGGCATGCTTGGAAAAGGTGGATGTGCTACAGGTTGCGCTTGTCGCCTCCGTGCATCGCGTGCTGCCTATGCGCAATATCGCTGGGTTGTGGGAAACAGGTGAGGAAATGGTGGCTTGTTCATAAAATGCCATCAATTAATGGAAACTTAGCATAGAAAGAACATTGAGCTAGCACAAGAAGGAGATGATGATCAGATGAACACGGACCACACTAGGGAACTGTTTCTGTTATTATCGGTATTCACACACATTTCTGATTACAGACCTGTTTGCCGCGTATCACACACATCTTTTTATATTCAACCGTTTCTGTTCTTTTATCTCAACACAAATAGTTCATCCAAGTGAACCGCATGTTGTATATCGCACACACCTTCATCTGGCTGCCCGTTTCTTTTGTGTTGCCTAATCACAAATAGTTCATCCGAGTGAACCGTATGCTGTATATCGCACACATCTTCATCTGGCTACCCGTTTCTTTTGTTCCTCCTCATCGCAAACAGTTAATTGAGCTGAACCGTATACCCTGCACCGCACAGGCAACTAAAATATGAACCGTGTTTGATGCATCCTCCATGGCAAACGTTTTGCACCTTTTTTGACGGGTTTTTTACACCACCGTTTGCGATTATGGCATCGCACATAGTTTCTTCGAAGGGTCTCTGATCGTACTGTCGCGTTAGCAGCAACCTGCAGTAGTGACACATCGTGTATGTGAATACGCCATGCCTATCCATTTTTAGTACATATTCCATCTATCATCATACCATATTTATCTATTCAAGTGATGTTCTTGTGTATCAGACGTTCAAAAGGAAGAGGGCAATTGATGATCGCGAAGGAGCACCAGCAAAGTATTTGGAAAAGGTAGTGACACCTGATAAATCAAATAGCCCATTAGGTGTAATTGTAATATCACCTGACCCACAAAACACGGGCCCAACTCTAGCAGACTCTAGCCCCACTACACTAGTCATCTCTGATGCCCCAACTCAGCAGACCCCAACTGCAGCAAACAGTATGATGATGCCAGTTGACATAGCACCAGCTCTATGACACAAAACCCCCATTCTAGCAAAGAGTACACCAAATCCAGTTGCCAAATCCCTTTTCGAATGAGAGAGAGCCCTAATTGCAGCAAATAGGACCATTGTTCCATTTCTTCCCAGTTTAGAAGATGAAGATTATATTGTTGTCAGGAACTTTGTGCGCATCTTTCCTTCATGGAAATATTATACCACAGACAAAGAACAATTTCCAGTCTTCCTCCACAACTTATGCGTAAGTAATGTAGTAATGTTATTCATGGTAATTACTGCATATGTTTCCGCTGACAGAAGACACAAGATTTCATTCTTTTAAATAAGTGAGGACCAAACTGGATTGTCAAGACGAGCAAGGGTTGGTTGCGCTTTTCAAGCATTCGTTGATGAAGTATCATTCCTACCTGAGGCAAGCGCACTTCGATGGAAAGCCTCTAAATGAAATTTCTGTAAAGTCTCCGATGCTACATTTATCAGACAGTAACTGGAATAATCTTGTTACACATTGGTCTCGTCTGCAGCGTAAGGTATTGTCTATGATATCACATCACAATTTGAACTACATTTCTGCATGTGCCTTAATGTCTCACTTGTACGAGAACTATTTGCAGAAGAACATTCATTCTCAAGGGACCACAAAATCTCGCAACTATACTGCACACTGCATTGCTCTTATGAGTACCTCTTGCACTATATGATCATACATACTTTCATAGTTGGTTGATTATGTAGCATCACTATACATGTTAGCCTCGTTATCTTCCATTTGGTGGACATTATAAGATCCATATGGACTCTTACATAAATTTAGATTCAACACAATGCTTTTGAAGAGGTTTAGCTCTGCAGACCTCTTGTAAGGACTGAACATCGTCTATCACTATACTTACATTAACAGCTACTCCCTTCGTCCCATAATATAAGAACGTTTTGTACAGTACACCAGTGTTCAAAACACTCTTATATTATGTGAAGAGAGATTGGTTCATTGTGTGGCATTCTGCATCTTATCTCCCTCGCCCACCATTTACTAAAAAATATCAGATCTATATTTAATCTTACCAAAAAGTTGAATACACAGACAACGCTTGTGCAGAAGTGTAGCCCGTTGCTCCTGTCAGTACATTTTGTCCTATGACGCTTGTACTTTCAGGGATTGGTAGTTCATTATGTAGCATCATTCTGCATCTTATCTTCATTATCCTCTATCCCTTCTAGTATTATCATATCTATAATTACTCTCTACAAAATGTACAGTACAGGCAATCCTTATGAATAAGATTATGTGTTGAAATTCTTGAGTTATCCTTCCTTGACATGGAGAAGGGCATTATAAAGCCGGTGTTAACTCTTAATGTAAGTCAGTCCTTCTAAAGCCTTTATCCCCAACTGCTGTTTAATTTGCTCATACTCTCTATCGCTAACTACTATTTAGTTTGTTGTTTCTATCAAAATGCATGTTCGCAACAACCGTAAGTTCCAAGTTTTACTTGTAAAACCAAATTCCTTATTCATACCATGAACATTTCTCAATACTCCCTATATGCATGCTTGTTTTTGTGGATCTATAATCCAGTGTGTGGTGAAGCAGCCCACGTTTGCACCTTGTCATCTCCTGTTATATCTCACTGATGTGGCTGATGATATGAACAACATACCATGCACATTATCCAAAATAGATACAGTAATTGTCTTTGCCCTTCATCTATGCTTGTTACGTTGACATGGCAATCCAGTAGTGTGGTGAAGCTCCCCGCATTATGAACAATGCCAAATTATGATATTGATATTTGGAACTTACTCTTTATTTTCTAATTTGAAATTGGATGGAATTGACAGCATAGTTATCATCTTTGTTTATACACGTGCAGAACATGTCATCTCTTTGCTTGTTTCAAGGTGATATGCCTGATGGCATGCACAAGTCTGCCGAAGGTTGTGAGACAAAACCAACATATATTGCAGCAAAGAATGCAAAACATCTTGAAGATAGTGAGACAACCCCAAAGTCTTGTCTTGATGTAGTGTTCAAGTTAGTTAAGACTAGAAGTCAGACAAGCTCACATAATTCATTGTCTGGATCAGTTTGACTTCTTCAGCCCCAAGTTCTAGCAGAAAGGCATTCTATAACTCAACTTCGACTTGAAGTCCTATCTCTAAGAAAGATTACGGAGAACACGAATGAGAACCTCATTGCTAAATAGCTACACCTGGAAGCTATGACCGACATGCTAGGCCAGTCTCACAGCCTTGCTCAGCAGTTTCCGCGCAAGGCTAACCTTTCTTGAACTGTCTTGGAAGTGGTCTTGGTTCAAAAAAAATTACGCTGCAATGGTGCCCAGTTTTTGTAATCTTCTTCTTCGTTGCGCTTTATGATCACTAGTGGCGAACTTCGATGCCCAGTGGATGTAATATACCATATATCCTTTATTTTATAGTGTAGGTTTATTCTAAGTTACTATGTCGTAATTTCTTTATTGTATAGAGTAGGTTCGTTCTTAATTCCTACTAGTTACTGCCGTCATTGGCTATCTGAAAAAATGGAGAAAATCTGATGTAGTCGACCGGGCTGAAACATTCGCCTCTAACAGGCCTGCTTTTTAGCGGGCCACAATTGGGCCGGCCTGCAACTTTCTTGGGCCTAAAAGGCCATTGGGGCCTTCACACTTTGCGCTAGGCCCTCAACTTACATGGGCCAATATTCGTCCTAAAGTTTAGTTGGGCCTTTAATGGACCCAACGCTTAGTTGGGCCCATGTAGCTTTGGGCCATTAACAGGCTAAATATTCTACTGGCCTGTTACGACCCAGAAGAAACCATGGGCCTTTAGTAGGCCGAAATGCATGTTGGGCATCAATTTTTACTAGTCATCGATGGGCCTTCAGTAGGCTGAAATGTAGACCGGGCCTTTTTTGGCCCAGTTATAAGACGGGCCATTACCAGGCCGAAACATATCTCGGGCCTTAGTTGACCCACTGATATCATGGCCCTTTAAGAGGCCGAAAGCTTAGTAGAGGCACCAACGGGCCGAATTATACGACAGTCCTTTAACAGGCCCAAAGTCATGTTGGGCTAAACTGTTGTGACCTTTATCATGGGACGTTAGAGGGCCGGATGTCGCGTCGGACCATAAATGGCCCATGGGTAGCACGGGCCATTCCCAGGCTGAAAGACACACCGGGCTAAAATCGGCCCATGTCTACATCGGACCTCTAATAGGCCGAAATGTCACTGGGCCGTAATTGGGCCCAAATATTCGGCGAACAATTAACAGATCAGATCTATCTTCAAGCCGTAAATGGGCCATGTTTAAATAGGCTGTTATTGGGCTGGCCCACTAGTACCTGAGTAAATACTACGGGCCTTTGACTGGGCCGGCCTTTTTAGCCTATATGGTCCTCTATTGTCCCCTGCCACGTGTCAACGTATCATAGGCATGTCTCCTCTATGATAGCACTGGTATGACTATCTTGATTCTGTCATAAAATCATCATGGATGTACATGCATGACAAAAAATGTGATCTACTATGACAAACACATATCATCACATAAGTGTATTTTTTGGTAGTGAAATATACTAATTATTACTCATATAAAGGATGCTCGAGTACTCTTTTTCAGCTCATGTGTCGCGAGGGCCTCTCGGGTTCTCTACACGCAGTCTGGTCTGCCTGGACGATGCTCGTCCAGGCGGCTCGGGCTCAACAGTCCTTGGTCGATGTTTTGTTAATTGGTAAGGTGATCACCCTTCGTTGTTTACTTTATTGTACAAGGTAGGATTGATGTTTGTCTGGGGTCGATCCTGAATAATGCCTCTAGAAATAATACCCCGAAAATAGTACGGGGTGTTCAATAAGGCGACGTGACACGTCTTTTTTTTTCATGTGACACAACGCATAAGAGCTGAGCTTGAATTATTCTATGATTTCTCAATCCTTGGTCACCTGCCTTTGTAGTTTCTTGGCCAGATGGAACCGTCCTTGATTCTCTCACTTTGTCTTGTAGGCGCCAGGTTTCTTGCCAAGAACGTTTCTTATATGTGCACTGTGCAGAAGCATGGTGGTAAATAAAAAGGATAAGCGAATGTAATTACAACTCCATGAATTTCCCAATATTCCCAAACCAATAGAGAGCTACCCCGAAACACTTTCCGCTACCTCAAACTTCTGTTCTTCTGCGATCCAATCTGGAGGCTTTTTTCGTACTCTGCCAGAGGGGGAATCAATCACGGAGGGCTTCTACATCATCCTTGTTGCACCTCCAATCATGTGTTAGTAGTTTACCACAGACCTACGGGTCCATAGCTAGTATCTAGATGGCTTCTTCTTTCTGTCCGATCTCCAATACAAAGTTCTCCATGATCTCCATGGAGTTCTATTCGATGTAATCTTCTTTTGCGGTGTGTTTGTTGGGATCCGATGAATTGTGGGTTTATGATTAGATTATTCATTGTAAGTAACTGAGTCTTTTCTGAACTTTATTATGCATGATTGTCATAGCTTTGTAATGGGTTTAATCTTGCGTTGTCCTCACCTCGTGACAAAAGGGTTAGTGTGTTGCTATTGAGGGTAAAACGACAGGGTTCAATCATATTGCTTGGTTTTATTCTGTCTACATTATGTCATCATACATCATGATTACTCTGTTTGTTATGAACTTAACACGTAGAGAGGCAAGCATACAAGCACTCTCGAAGTGGAGTAATAGTAGTAGATGCAAGTAGGCGTCGGTCTACTTGACACGGATGTAATGCATGTGTACATGATCATTGCAGTGAATAACATCACTGATACATCCATTTTGCATCATGTTTTCTTACTGTTATTTATAATGTTTTTATCCATAATAATTCTTTTTGGAGTAATTCTAATGCCTTTTCTCGCACAATATGCAAGGTATACACAAAGAAGGAGAATTCCGGCAGCTGGAAATTTGGACCTAGAAAAGCTACGTTAGGCCACCTATTCTGCACAACTCCAAACAAGCTAAAACTTCACGGAGATTTTTTATCAATTATATGAAGAATATTGGAGCAAAAAACTACCATAGGGGGCCCACCGTGTGGGCACAACCCACCTGGGCGCGCCAGGGAGCCCAGGCGCGCCCTGGTGGGTTGTGCTCACCCAGGATCACCTACGGTGCCCATCTTCTGGTATATAAGTCATTTTGACCTAGAAAAAAAATAAGGGGAGGACTTTCAGGATGGAGCGCCGCTGTCTCGAGGCGAAACTTGGGCAGGAGCACTTTTGCCCTCCGACGGAGCGATTTCGCCGGGGGAACTTCCCTCCCGGAGGGGGAAATCATCGTCATCATCATCACCAACAACTCTCCCATCTTGGGGAGGGAAATCTCCATCAACATATTCAACATCACCATCTCATCTCAAACCCAAGTTCATCTCTTGTGTTTAATCTTGTTACCGAAACTATAGATTGGTGCTTGTGGGTGACTAGTAGTGTTGATTACATCTTGTAGTTGATTACTATATGGTTTATTTTGTGGAAGATTATATGTTCAGATCCAATATGCTATTTAATACCCCTCTGGTCTTGAGCATGACATCATTTGTGAGTAGTTACTTTTGTTCTTGAGTTCACGGTAGAAATCATGTTGCAAGTAATCATGTTAACTTGATATGTGTTCGATATTTTGATAGTATGTATGTTGTGATTCCCTTAGTGGTGTGTGAACATCGACTACATGACACTTCACCATATGTGGGCCTAAGGGAATTCATTGTGGAGTAGAAATTAGATGATGGGTTGCGAGAGTGACAGAAGCTTAAATCCCAGTTTATGCGCTATTCCGTAAGGGACCGATTGGATCTAAAAGTTTAATTATATGGTTAGAATTTATTCTTAATACTTTTCTCATAGTTGCAGATGCTTGCGAGAGGGTTAATCATAAGTAGGAGGTTTGTTCAAGTAAGAACAACATGTAAGCACCGGTCCACCTACATATCAAATTATCAAAGTAGCGAACATGAATCGAACCAACATGATGAAAGTGACTAGATGAAATTCACGTGTACCCTCAAGAACTCTTTGCTTATTATAAGAAACCGTTTTGGCCTGTACTTTGCCTCAAAAGGATTGGGCTACCTTGCTGCACTTTTGTTTCTACTATCGTTACTTGCTTGTTACAAATTTTCTCGGTATCAAACTACTCTGCTACTTACAATTTCAGCACTTGCAAACATTACCTTACTGAAACCACTTATCATTTCCTTCTGCTCCTCGTTGGGTTCGACACTCTTACTTATAGAAAAGAGCTAAAATTGATACCCTATACTTGTGAGTCATCAAGGCTATTTCCTAGCACCGTTGCCGAGGAGTGAAGCGCCTTTGGTAAGAGGAATTTGGTAAGGAAAATTTTGTATAGCGTGCTGAAATTTATTGTCACTTGTTACTATGGAAAACAATCCTTTGAGGGGTTTATTCAGGGTATCTTCACCTCAACCGGAACCACAATTAGCTATCCCTCAACCTACTACACCTACTGAAAATATTGAATATGAAATTCCTTCGGGTATGATGGAACAACTTCTAGCTAATCCTTGTGCAGGAGATGGAACCGAACATCCTGATATGCACTTGATATATGTAGAACAAATTTGTGGATTGTTCAAGCTTGCAGGTTTACCCAGAGATGAAGTTATGGAGAATGATTTCCCTTTATCTTTGAAGGGAAAAGCATTGGCATGGTATAGGCTATGCGATGATATTGGATCTTGTAATTGGAATCGTTTGAAATTGGAGTTCCATCAAAAAAATTATCCTATGCATCTAGTTCATCGTGATCGGAATTATATATATAATTTTTGGCCTCGTGAAGGAGAAAGTATCTCTATAGCTTGGGGGAGGCTTAATTCAATGTTACATTCATGCCCCAATCATGAGCTCTCAAGAGAAATTATTATCCAAAACTTTTATGCTCGGCTTTCTCGTAATGATCAAATCATGCTCGATACCTCTTGTGTTGGTTCTTTTATGAAGAAGACTATTGAATTCCGCTGGGCTCTTTTGGAAAGAATTAAATGCAACTCTGAACATTGGGAATTCGACTAAAGTAAAGAGTCGGGTATTAAGCTTAAGTATGATTGTGTTAAATCTTTTATGGATACCGATGCTTTCCAAAAGTTTAGCACTAAATATGGACTTGACTTTGAGATAGTAGCCTCCTTTTGTGAATCATTTGCTACTCATGTTGATCTCCCTAAATAGAAGTGGTTTAAATATCACCCACCTATTGAAGAAGAAATCAAAGAACCGGTACCAACTAAGGAAGAAACTATACTATACAATGTTGATCCATTTGTTCTTTCTGCTTATATTGAGAAACCACCTTTCACGGTTAGGATAAAGGAACATGCTAAAGTTTCAACCGTGGTCAACAAAAGCTATATTATAACACCTAAACCTGATGAACAAATTAAAGTGGAACCTAGTATTGCTATGGTTAAAGATCTCTTGGAAGAAAATGTAGATGGGCATGTTATTTACTTCTGTGAAGAAGTTGCTAGAATTGTTAAACCTGATAAAAAGGATAAACATAGACCTGTTGCTAGCATGTCCGTTGTCTCAGTTAAAATAGGAGATCACTGTTATCATGGTTTATGTGACATAGGTGCTAGTGTGAGTGCTATCCCTTACACCTTATATCAAGAAATTATGAATGACATAGCACCTGCAGAGATAGAAGACATAGATGTTACTATTAAACTTGCTAATAGAGACACTATCTCACCAATTGGGATTGTTAGAGATGTTAAAGTATTGTGTAGAAAATAAAATACCCTACTGATTTTCTTGTTCTTGGTTCCCCACAAGATGACTTTTGTCCCATTATCTTTGGTAGACCTTTCTTGAACACTGTTAATGCTAAAATAGATTGTAAGAAACAAACTGTCAGTGTTAGTTTTGGTGATGAGTCTCATGAGTTTCTTCCAAGTTTAGTAGAAAGCTTCATGAGAAAGAATTGCCTAGTAAAGACGAATTAATTGGTCTTGCTTCTATTTCTATGCATCCTACTGATCCACTAGAACAATATCTGCTAGACCATGAAAAAGATTTACATATGCATGAGAGAAATGAAAATAGATAAGATTTTCTTTGAACAACATCCTCGTCTTATACACAACTTGCCTATTAAAACTCTAGGAGGTCCTCCTCCACCTAAAGTGATCCTGTGTTTGAATTAAAACAATTGCCAGACACATTGAAATATGCTTATCTTGATGAAAAGAAGATATATCCTATTATTATCAGTGCTAACCTTTCAGAACATGCAGAAGAAAGATTATTGAAAGTTCTAAGGAAGCATCGAGCTGCCATTGGACATACTCTTGGTGATTTGAAGGGCATTAGTCCCACTCTATGTCAGCACAAAATTAATATGGAACCTGATGCTAAACCCGTTGTTGATCAGCAATGTCGGTTAAATCCAAAAATGAAGGAAGTGGTAAGAACGGAAATATTAAAACTTCTGGAAGCAGGTATAATCTATCCTATAGCTGATAGTAGATGGGTAAGTCATGTTCATTGTGTCCCTAAGAAAGGAGGTATAACTGTTGTTCCTAATGATAAGAATGAACTTATTCCACAAAGAATTGTTACAGGCTATAGAATGGTAATTGATTTTAGAAAATTAAACAAAGCAACTAGAAAAGATCATTACCCTCTGCCTTTTATTGATCAAATGCTTGAAAGATTGTCTAAGCACACACATTTTTGCTTCCTTGATGGATACTCTGGTTTTTCACAAATACATGTTTCTCAACATGATCAAGAAAATACCACTTTTACTTGTCCCTTTGGAACCTATGCTTATAGACATATGCCTTTCGATTTATGTAATGCACCTGCTACTTTTCAAAGATGTATGACTACTGTATTCTCTAACTTTTGTGAAAAGATTGTTGAGGTTTTCATGGATGACTTATCTGTTTATGGGAAGTCTTTTGATCATTGTTTAAGCAATCTTGATCGAGTTTTGCAGAGATGTGAACAAACAAATCTTGTCTTGAATTGGGAGAACTGCCACTTTATGGTTAATGAAGGCATTGCATTGGGTCACAAAATTTGAGAAAGAGGTATTGAAGTGGACAGAGCAAAGGTTGATGCAATTGAGAAAATGCCATGTCCTAAAGATATCAAAGGTATTCGTAGTTTCCTAGGTCATGTTGGTTTCTATAGGAGATTTATCAAAGACTTTTCTAAAATTTCTAGGCCTCTTACAAATCTTTTGCAAAAGGATATTCCTTTTGTTTTTTATGATGATTGTTTAGAAGCCTTTGAAACACTCAAGAAAGCCTTAATTTCTGCACCTATTGTTCAATCACCTGATTGGAACTTGCCTTTTGAAATTATGTGTGATGCTAGTGATTATGTTGTTGGTGTTGTTCTAGGACAAAGAGTTGATAAGAAACTAAATGTTATTCATTATGCTAGTAAACTCTAGACAGTGCTCAACGAAACTATGCTACTACTGAAAAAGAATTCTTAGCAGTGGTGTTTGCTTATGATAAATTTAGATCTTATATTGTTGATTCCAAAGTAATTGTTCACACCGATCATGCTGCTATTAAATATCTTATGGAAAAGAAAGATGTTAAACCTAGACTTATTCGATGGGTTCTCTTGTTACAAGAATTTGATTTACATATCATTGATAGAAAAGGAGCTGAGAACCCTGTAGCTGACAACTTGTCTAGGCTTGAAAATTTGCCTGATGACCCACTACCTATTGATGATAGTTTTCATGATGAGAAGTTAGCTGCAATAAATGTTGCTCATAGTACTCCTTGGTATGCTGATTATGCTAAGTACATTGTTGCTAAATACTTACCACCTAGTTTTACTTATCAACAAAAGAAAAAAAATTCTTCTATGATTTAAGACATTACTTTTGGGATGACCCACATCTTTGTAAAGAAGGAGTAGATGGTATTATTAGACGCTGTGTACCTGAGCATGAACAGGGACAAATTCTACAAAAATGTCACTCCAAAGCTTATGGAGGACATCATGCCGGAGATAGAACTGCTCACAAGGTATTGCAATCTGGATTTTATTGGCCTACTCTCTTCAAGGATTCTCGTAAGTTCGTCTTATCTTGTGATGAATGTCAGATAATAGGTAATATCGGTAAGCGTCAAGAAATTCCTATGAATTATTCACTTGCTGTTGAACCATTAGATATTTGGGGATTTGATTACATGGTACCTTTTCCTTCCTCTAATGGGTATACACATATTTTGGTCGTTGTTGATTATGTTACTAAATGGGTAGAAGTTATTCCAGCCAGTAGTGCTGATCATAACACCTCTATTAAAATGCTTAAGGAAGTTATTTTCCCAAGGTTTGGAGTCCCTAGATATTTAATGACTGATGGTGGTTCACACTTCATTCATGGTGCTTTCCGTAAAATGCTTGCCAAGTATGATGTTAACCATAGAATTGCATCACCTTACCATCATCAGTCTAGTGGTCAAGTTGAACTTAGCAATAGAGAAATAAAATTTATTTTGCAAAAGACTGTCAATAGGTCCAGGAAGAATTGGTCTAAGAATATGATGATGCACTTTGGGCTTATAGAACAGCATATAAAAATCCTATGGGTATGTCTCCTTATAAAATGGTTTATGGAAAAGCTTGTCATTTGCCTCTTGAGTTAGAACATAAAGCATATTGGGCCATCAAAGAGCTCAATTATGATTTCAAACTTGCTGGTGAAAAGAGGTTATTTGATATTAGCTCATTAGATGAATGGAGAACCCAAGCTTATGATAATGCAAAATTATTCAAAGAAAAAGTTAAAATATGGCATGACAAAAGAATCCAAAAACGTGAGTTTAAAGTTGGAGAATATGTTCTTTTGTACAACTCTCGTTTCAGATTCTTTGCAGGATAACTCCTCTCAAAATCGGAAGGCCCCTATGTTATCGAGGAGTTTTATCGGTCTGGACTCTGGAGCCATCAAAATAAATAATGCCGAAGGTACTAACCCGAAGGTTGTCAATGGGCAACGAATAAAACATTATATCTCACGTATGCCCATTAATGTTGAAAGTAATATTATCCAAACTATGACACCTGAACAACACATAATAGAGTCCTTCGGGAACACTCTAGAATCGTGAAAATAAGGAGGTACGTGATGCGGTAAGTAAATGGACTTTGAAAAATCCGCAAAAATATTTTTTTTTCAGTTTTGGAATATTTAGAAAAATGGGAAAATAAGAAACTACCGGGTAGTGTAACCAGGTGGCAAGCCTGGCGCGCCCAGGTGGGTTGTGCCCACCTAGGACACCTTCCGGACTCTGTTTTTCTTCTGTTTGCTTGTCCCCCAAGATAAAAAAAACTGTATATACATCCCGAACTTGTTAACCACCGTATCGCGGAGAAATCCTATGTTCTCTTTTCTTGCTGTTTTCTGCCAGATCCCATCTACCATGGCCACCTCAAGCTCCTCCAAGGACAAGTTCTTCAAGAACGTCATCAACCCATATCTGCGGGGGGTGGTGCAGCACCCTCAGGTCATCTAGATGCATGAGGAGGTGCTTCACCTTTGCGACGTGCCATGTCCCAAGGGGACAGGAACCGTGGAGGCCAGACTTGAAGCTATGGAACAAGATGTCTTCCGGTGCATGGGGATGGTGGAGCGTGGACTCAATGCCAATAACCTCATGATCACGGATCTCTCCCGTGATCTCAAGGTGGATGGCAAGCCCATGAAGGACATCGTCTTCACCCTCAACGAGCAAATCTACTTCCTCCAAAGCCAGATCTATGATCTCCAAAACCAAGTCATTGAATATGAGGAGAGGTTTAAAGGTATGAGTTTGGCCGCTAGTTGCAGGACCCGTGAGACTCACTCCTCCTCTTATGATGGTGGACCACTGCCATGGAAATCCGAGGATAAGATCTCTTCACCACCACCTTCTTCTTCATCACCAAAGGAGAATTGAGTATCGGGTATGGGCACTCCCCTTGGCTTCCGCCAAGCTTGGGGAGGTGCCCCGATATCGTATCATCCCACTATCTTTTTGCCTTTACTTATTTTAGTTCGATCTTTTGCTTTAATTGAATAAAATTTTAGTTCGATCCTTTCTTTTCGTGAGTTTGCTTAGTGATCTATCCTTGTAATCGTGTGCATGATATAATAAAGTTTAGTTTGAGTTTTTGCTTTCTTTACTTTCATGTTGCAAACAAAAGAAAAAAGAGAAAGGAAATAAATCAAAAAGATCATATGCTAATCTTATGGTAGGTGATGACACCACATAAGGAAAAGTATAAGTAGAAAATTTTATTAGAGATTGACAAACATAGCATTAGTCAATGATGCAACTCATGAAAGAATTAATAAGGGAAGAGAAGATTCACATATAAATATACTATCCTAGAAATCTTTTGTGATTGTGAGCCCTCATCAAAATATTATATGCCAAAATTGTTGACGTTGGACAAGGAAGACAACTTAATGGTTTATGTTTGTTTATATTCTCATAGAAGTCATATTGTCATGGATCCTTTAACATGCGGTGCTTGCCGCTATCTTTGCTAGCCAAAAATTCCGCACTAAGTAGAGATACTACTTGTGCACCCAAAAACCCTTAAACCCAAATCTTATTTTCAAGTGTCCACCATAACTACCTAGGGATTGAGCAAGATCCCTCAAGTAAGTTGTCATCGGTACAAAAAGGCAATAAAAATTGCTTCTAAAAGTGTGAGATCATTTAGTGTAAGAGAAAATTGACTGTTGCACGAACTTGTGATGGTGAAGAATAAAAGTGACAGACTGCATAATAAAGGTCGCTATCACAAGAGGAAATGCAATATGACGTTCTTTTGCACTAAGGGGTTGAGCATACAAACAAATAAGCGCATGGAAACCTTTGCTTCCCCCTGCGAAGGGCCTATCTTTTACTTTTATGTATTTACTTTTATGCAAAGAGTCAAAGTTTTCCTTCTATTCCTTTTTATTTTTCTCCTTTGGCAAGCATCATGTGGTGAGGAAAGATCTAGGCACATATGTCCAGTTGAATATAGATAGCATGAGTTATTATTGTTGACATCACCCTTGAGGTGAATATGTTGGGAGGCGAAACTATAAGCCCCTATCTTTCTATGTGTCCGGTTGAAATGTTTTGCTCATGTGTACGTGGTGAGTGTTAGCAATCATAGAAGACTATATGATGTTTGAGTATGTGGACTTGCCTAAAGGCTCCGATACATGACCCTTCCTGGAAAAAATGATGAATTTTAGTTGCAAAGTTGACGAAGAACATAGTTTGTTGGTTTCTAATAGAGTTTTTTGCTTTATACTTCAATAGTGTGATGAATTGTCACTTATTCATGAGAAGTTTATGATAAAAGTTCTTTGATAAAAGTTTTATGTTTAAGTTTGTTGTTATTATAATAATGAACACTGGTGCGCGTCGGTCCTAAACAAACGGTTTTTAACCCCTTTCCACGACGGCATTTGGAACCGTCGCCAAGTGAGTGTGTGCGATAGGGTGTCCTTCCCACACGACCCAGAAATTGTCGGGGATAGGCCCACTTGGGACCCAGGCTGGGGCCGTGTGCAATCGGGCGAGGCATCGAAAACCAATCATTTTCGTAGGTATGTAGATCCCACACGGTAATCTGGGAAATCATTTCCGTGGGTATGTACTGAAGGAAATATGCCCTAGAGGCAATAATAAAGTTATTATTTATTTCCTTATATCATGGTAAATGTTTATTATTCATGCTAGAATTGTATTAACCGGAAACATAATACATGTGTGAATACATAGACAAACAGTATGTCACTAGTATGCCTATACTTGACTAGCTCGTTGAATCAAAGATGGTTAAGTTTCCTAGGCATAGACATGAGTTGTCATTTGATTAACAGGGTCACATCATTAGAGAATGATGTGATTGACTTGACCCATTCCGTTAGCATAGCACTTGATCATTTAGTTTGTTTCTATTGCTTTCTTCATGACTTATACATGTTCCTATGACTATGAGATTATGCAACTCCCGTTTACCGAAGGAACACTTTGTGTGCTACCAAATGTCACAACGTAACTGGGTGATTATAAAGGTGCTCTACAGGTGTCTCCGAAGGTACTTGTTGGGTTGGCGTATTTCGAGATTAGGATTTGTCACTCTGATTGTCAGAGAGGTATCTCTAGGCCCACTCGGTAATGCACATCACTATAAGCCTTGCAAGCATTGCAACTAATGAGTTAGTTGCAGGATGATGTGTTACGGAACAAGTAAAGAGACTTTCCGGTAAGGAGATTGAACTAGGTATTGAGATACCAACGATCGAATCTCGGGCAAGTAACATACCGATGACCAAGGGAACAACGCATGTTATTATGCGGTTTGACCGATAAAGATCTTCGTAGAAAATGTAGGAGCCAATATGAGCATCCAGGTTCCGCTATTGGTTATTGACCGGAGATGTGTCTCGGTCATGTCTATATAGTTCTCGAACCTGTAGGGTCCACACACTTAAAGTTCGATGACGGTTATATTATGAGTTTATGTGTTTTGATGTACCGAAGGAGTTTGGAGTCACGGATGAGATCGGGGACATGACGAGCAGTCTCGAAATGGTCGAGACATAAAGATCGATATATTGGACGACTATATTCGGACATTGGAAAGGTTCCGAGTGATTCGGGTATTTTCGGGAGTACCGGGGAGTTACGGGAATTCGTATTGGGCCTTAATGGGCCATACGGGAAAGGAGAGAAAGGCCTCAAAGGGTGGCCGCACCCCTCCCCATGGGCTGGTCCGAATTGGACTAGGGAGGGGGGTGCCCCCTTCCTTCCTTCTCCTTTTTCCCTTCCCGTTCCTTTCCTCCTACTCCTACTACTTGAAAGGGCTCCTAGTTCTACTAGGAAAGGGGGAATCCTACTCCCGGTGGGAGTAGGACTCCCCTAGGGCGCGCCATAGAGAGGGACGGCCCTCCCCCTCCTCCACTCCTTTATATATGGGGGCAGGGGCACCCCAAAGAGACAACAATTGATCTCTTGATCTCTTAGCCGTGTGCGGTGCCCCCCTCCACCATAATCCACCTCGGTCATATCGTAGCGGTGCTTAGGTGAAGCCCTGCATCGGTAGAACATCATCATCGTCACCATGCCGTCGTGCTGACGGAACTCTCCTTCAAAGCTCGGCTGGATCGGAGTTCCAGGGACGTCATCGAGTTGAACATGTGCAGAACTCGGAGGTGCCGTGCGTTCGGTACTTGATCGGTCGAATCGTGAAGACGTATGACTACATCAACCGCGTGGTGCTAACGCTTCCGCTTTCGGTCTACGAGGGTACATGGACAACACTCTCCCCTCTCATTGCTATGCATCACCACGATCTTGCGTGTGCGTAGGATTTTTTTTTTGAAATTACTACGTTCCCCAACATGTACATCCCACACGGTGAATCCCAGAAATCATTTCTGTAGGTATGTACATCCCACATAGTGAAACCCAGAAATCATTTCTGTAGGTACGTACATCCCACACGGTAATCCAAGAAAATCAATTCCGTAGGTATGTACATCCCACACGGTGAATCCCAGAAAAACATTTCCGTTCGTATGTATATCACACACAGTCAATCCAAGGAATACGTTTCCATTCTTATGTACATCCCACACAGTCAATCCAGGGAAAATGTTTTCATTCGGACGTAAATCCCACACAGTTTTATGTGTAGGCTCGTGTGTGAAAGGTGTAACTATCACACACGGTCTTCCTTGGTTAACTGTTTGCTTTTATCAACTATATCACACGCGATTTGATGAAGAAAACTCTGTGGCATTGGGCTATCCATCGCAATTGCTTTTACTGCTAGAACCGTTTGCAAAGGTCCATGACACAACAGGTTTATTAGTTTACAATTAATAATTCCAGTATTACGCAAATTCACATTTCATATCGAACATCTGTTTGCCAATTTCATATCAGGCACATAAATATATTATAACATCACAGTATAGTAGGTACATGAAAACAGCACAGTACAACATATAGCTAGTTCAACTTCATAAGAACAATATATTCATTTCCCTAATCGAGATCATCCAGGCTCGTCTTATCCACCTCTTCTTTCAGTTCAGTAAGAACCCGTTTTGCACGGGCCAACTAGGAAAGTGCCTCCTCCTTCGCCAACACCATCATAGCAAAGTCTTTAAAAAAATCTGAGCTCATTCTCCCCCTTCAACTTTTTATCCCGCATCTTGAAATATGCTTCACGTTGACA
The DNA here is from genome assembly GCF_003073215.2 of Triticum urartu. Classification (NCBI taxonomy): domain Eukaryota; kingdom Viridiplantae; phylum Streptophyta; class Magnoliopsida; order Poales; family Poaceae; genus Triticum; species Triticum urartu. The sequence goes on along the minus strand of NC_053027.1, from coordinate 222,747,488 downwards.
AGACTTTCTCTAAGCCTAGCTGTGTTCACTTCCTCATACATGCTCCAGAGCTTCGTTAGGCACATCTTCAAAGACTATGGCCACTCTTGATCCACCCACTCCAAGTAAGAACACTTCCGTTCATCCTATAATATTTAAAACTAGATCAGTAACAATTGTTGGGGAAATGAGTTTATAGCAACATAGAAAATCACCAATACTTATTTTGAAAAACTGAAGAAACATGTTAATTATGACATATCTTCTCAAAAAGATCAATGTGCAAATGAAATAATTGGTACAGAGACAACAACCAAATTCTGGAAGTCGAAAGCTATAATTAACTACAACGACGCTACAAGTTCTTACTCATGTACAATAAATAACAAATTGAACATTTTATGAGGAAGGTAAATATAACTGCAACAGCATAGTGACGGTGTTTGGATGACAGCAAATTGATACTAACAGGTGTGCATGCACAAATTTAGTAAGATAGAACTAATAGCACTAAGGCCGTACACTATGTATGCCAAAACTGGTGTAAAGACAACTGTTGCTACATCTCGGACCGGTGCCCTGAACTGGCGAGCCGATGCAGCAGAAAAAAAATCAGGGACCCGGACTCCGGAGCAAGTAGTTGCTCCGATGCCCAGTTCCTTCGTGCCATAAAGATTTAGTATTTTACTGATTGGCTGCTTGGATGTGTGGACCAAAGTTGGCTGCACAAACTGCTAAAGTGGTGCCAAATAATTTTCTAGTGGCACCACTGATGAGATGGCAACAATTTAAGATACTAGCTACAAACTGTGACACTGTCTTAGGACGCGTTTGGTTGAAGGTGTGGCATGAATGGTTTGGGACCGTGACAGTGTCTAAATCACATCTAACAAATGATTTGTAACAATGTAAGAGGATCTAACCTTCTCTGCACATGCCAGAAACTTCCTCCCAGTGTCCACGGAATCAAACGCAAGTAGCTTCACGCATGGAGATTGATGGTGACAATGAGCAGATAGATCTTCAGCCACCCCACTCCATTCGTTGCCACTGATGGTCTTAGGGAGCTACAAGAGGAAGAAACGACTCAAATCAACCTCCGGGTAAAAATTCTTCATTCCAAGTCATAGCCCGAGAGAGAGAAGAGAGGCATACCCGGGTGGTGAAGGAGTAGTCGCCGGAGGAGGAACCGCTGGAGATGTCTTTGAAGAAGACCATGGCGACCTCTTTGGTAGGATGCGAGACGGGGAGAGTCAGGAAGCGGCTATAGCTTAGCAAGGAAAGAAGGAAGGAAGGAGGAAACAGGGGAAATGTGACTTGTGGTCGGGGAGAAAAGGGGGTGGGGAAGGGGGTGAGGGCAGATATGTTGGCGGTAGGCCAAAATTTTGGAAATGTGGAGGGAAAATTTGCGCGCGGTGCCTCTGGACCATTCACTTTCAATGATTGTGTGCATCGCAACCGATTCTTCTGCTTTACGTGCATGGGATGAGTTTGATAATTCAAATTTTGGTGGAAACTTCCCAGGGTACGTCATTTCATAATTTAACATCGCTTGCTAATTTGGGCACACAAAAGAGCGTACAACAGACATACCACACTTACTGAATAGAGCAATTTCAGTAATTACACAGAGCTAGTTGACCTAAACATTAAACTAACAAAAGACCAGCATTAAAAACAAAGCCCAAGTATGCATAATTAAAAATCTGCCGCCACGCCGGCCTATGCATCGCCGGTGTGAGATGAGACGTCGATGACTTGTCCTGGCGACATGCCGTCGTTGGTGGACTCAGTGTCCCCCTACTGAAGTCGACCGCGTACTTGTCCTCGTCCTCGGTGCCGCCCTCAATGTTGTAGTACTCATAGTAGTGGCTGTGCTAGAGCTCGCGTTGGTACTCCACCGCCGATTCCTCGACGGACAGAGTCTTCTCTACCTCGACCTCGGCCATGGCAACTCGTCCTCCAGGGGCTCCTCGATCTCCGCCTCCTCCTACATCTCCAACTCCTGCTCGGCGACCTCATGAGGAAGCAGGTGCTCCATGGCCACCGCTGCCTTTTCAGACGTGGGTTGCATGCTGGAGTCCGAGGTGGCCCAGAATATCTTGGCGTGTGCATCCTTGATCTTGGCGTGGATGGCCTTGACCTGGGCCGAGGCAACATCAGCAGCACGGATGGCAGCTCGAGCGCTCTCGGCATTTGCAGCCGCCGTCGCAGCAGCAGCTGCAGCCATCTCGGCTGCTGCAGCTACCCTGTCGGCTGACGCAGACGCCCTCTCAGCGGAAGCGGCCGCGCTCAATGCGGATGCGGCGGCAGTCTCGCGTAGGCGGCCGCACTCTCGGCGCAAGCGGCGGCGCTCGGGGGGGACGCGGCCATCGTACGGGCCTTCACGAAGCGTTTCCACGGCATCATCTTTGCAAGAAGGGGTGCGGGAATGGGGATCGGGATTCGTGGATTCGGCGGTTGCTGGCACTAGAGCAGACGAGCCGGTGAAGCTT